>NC_091284.1:92805708-93105708 GCF_032444005.1 Ranitomeya imitator
TATATATATATATATATATATATATATATATATTACACGCATACACCGGTACATATATGCATATTTATATTAAATCCACCATGCAGTTGCAGAGATATGGGTCTTTTTATTTACTGGTAATGTCCATGGTTTCAACCAAGGAGGCGTTGCTCGCGGGATTTTCTGGGGCGTATATCTAAGGCTGCTTTGCATAATTACCCCTTTAAGCCCAACCTCCTAACAAAAAACATAAAAATTAGCACAAAAAGCCCTACGTATCTAGAACCATATGGCAGATTAACAAAAATACAAAAAAAATGAAATAGGGCAGCAGTGGGAATAAAATAAGGATAAATACTGGCCACTTTCCCCCGGGTGGTGATAGGTCATCTTTAAAAGTGATCTGCCAGCTCTGCAGATGTTTCTGTTTTACTAAATACTTTTATTTCCCAAGAAATAACATTTCTGGAGCATATTTTCTCAGAAGTCAACATTATATTATTCCTTTGTTATTCCTCCTACAAATTGAAGAATAAATTGACTACAGGGAGTTACCACATGTAAAATGGGTGTATCCCTTACCCAGCTCTGATTGGACAGTGTGAGACTATGTAAGGACACATCCCCTAACTAGTAACGCCCAGTTGTCCATTTATATATTCATTCTAGTATCAATAACATAAGAAGGGCAGAACGCAGAGATCTAAGAACAGAGTCTTGAGAATTCCGCAATACCCGAGTACATTTACCTAAGGAAAAGCTGAAGTTTAAAATATATTAACTTTGGGTCTACTGGGGTTTGTCCTGTCCTACTTTGTGAAATATATTATTCAGAAAATGTCGGTCCTCTGCTGAAACGTGCGATACGTGACCAGCAGGCTCAACTCCGCAAGATGTATTCCACCAAAAGTACACGTAAGATAAGCTCAGGAAGCTATTTAGGGAAAGTGAGACATGGCAATGCCTGGGAAACTTGTACAAAACCTAAAATAGCACTTGAAGAAAAAAAAACCACCAGCATGGTTTTCACGCTCGTTCAGTCCTAATAGATGGGCCATCCATCCACAAGAGGAGTGTGGTAGCACAGCTTAGGGAAACGACACGAAAAATACAAAATATACATTAGAGTTTCACTGTTACCAGAAGGAGAACAATGAGCAAGAAACGTTCAGAGCGGAGCCGACGGGTTATCAAGTGCTTCTCCAGTTCTATAGCTGACCATCATTAGGATCGGCCATCCATATTCGATCGGTGGAGGTCCGGTTTTCTGCATCCCTCTTCTGTGAGCTTGGTATCCTCTATTAACATTGCTTTGTACTGCACCACAGAATATTCACGAGAAGTCCAGAAAGAGAAAGAAGATGGCACTCACCCTCCATGTAAAACGTTCCTTTATTTCAATATTGTAAAAAAAGTTGCAGCGAGACAATGGTGGGACACTTCATGGGACCACGGCCGTTTCGCGCTGTCTGTGCTTCAACAGGTCCTGTGCCGAAGGTCCTGTGACTTTTTTACAATATGAAATAAAGGAACGTTTTACATGGAGTGTGAGTGCCACCTTATTTTCTCTTTCTGGACAAACTTTAAAACTTTTTTCTGGTGTGCACCCAAACTCCTTTTAAAGGCCGGTGTCTTCCTGCAGGTTGATTAGGGTAATTTTTAGTGGCAGAAAATAGGGGATTTGGTGCTGGTATTTTCTCTCGTCTTCCAGTACATATTCATGAGATGATTGGCAGGGGGTGCCAAGCGTAAGTTCACCACTGATGTACTACTGATGGCATAGCCTATGGGTCATTAGTTTTGCAAAACATGATTTTAATGCATATAAAAAATGAAATATTGAGTATGACAGGACCAGACATGAGGGATCACCAGTCCACCCGGTCAGGTTTGCTGCACCGATCCTCTGAGTCTGGTAAACTTTTGCACACACATGGCAAATCTTGCACAAGTAGCAACAGTCATTGTGTCCTACTAGGAACGTGAATACGGAAAAACAGGGGAGAACCCAACAAGAAACGTCACTTATAGTAATAGTCTTCTCATGCGGGACAGTGGAAACATTCGGACTCCTTCAAGCTCCAATGTCTGGGTAAAGAGCCCAATCTTGGCACCCCCAGAACTGCCCCAGTAATCATTTAAACTCCACAAATCCACTAGCGGCTAGAAGGCGTTTACTATAAATCAGGGCTATGGCCCAGAGGGGACACGGAGATCATTAATCTAGTGATGAGCAGACATGCCACATCCTGGACTTTTTCTCAGTGTCGGCACAGAACGTTCTAATTTTTGATATATGATGATAAAAGATGAAATGGAACGGACTTCAGTGTTGCCTCGAATGTGGGAGTTAAATACAAGAACTATTTTCCGCTTTAAAGGCTTATCACTAAGAAAACAGATTACGACCAAACATCAAGAATAAATGGATTTCCATCTAGGAGCAGCTGGGGAGATGGAGATTTACCCTACACGAAGAGACGGGAAGGGATCTCACCAAAAATAACAAAACCAATAGCCCAAAGAACGTACCATACGGTGCCAGCCGCACACTGCGAGAGGGACAGGGTAAAATATTAGTAAATCCATCATCCTTCTGAACATTGCACCTCTCCGGTCTGACCCCAGTTCAAGGGGAAGAGGTAATTATATAGGATATCAGGGGGCCTAGCGAGGGGCTGTATGGACTGACAAGATCTCCTGTGAGGGAAGGAAGAAATTAACTTGGATGCATTCCTGCCTTCTCCCCAAAGATTCACCGCAGCAGAGGAGGCGAACGCAACACCCCCCCAGAGCGGAATAGTAATGAGAAACATGACAATTACGGCACGCTTTATGCATTACATCACTGGAATTACAGAGCAATAATAGAGCGTGCGGCAATGTGATACAACACTGCATCCACAGAATGCCGAAAATTACACAGGCATCAATCTCCGAGCCGGACGCCATGTTCACAATACACAAAAATGTATTTCATGTACTAAGCAGAAGAGAAAGGCTGCAAAGTAAAGTAGACTTCACAGAAGCGGACAACTTCACCATAGCAATTTCTAATAATAATATCATCAACAACAACAAATATATATATATATATATATATATATATACACATACACAAAGACAGCGTGAAGTGATTGTCACACTATTAAATATACATTTTTTCTGTTTAATCAGCCAAAATATTTTACAGAACTGTTTCTCTACATAGCTGTTACACATTTGCTATAGCGCCCCCTTGATGTTCTTTTTTTATATCAGAACATTCATCTAAATATGTAAAAAAAAAGAGTCTAACAAAAAAATAATTTGATGGCATGAGTGCACCAAATGGGTTGTCTACTACTCAGACAACCCCTTCTGAATCCCCAGGTTTCTCCCCAATAAAATAATAACACTCTGGCTTAATTCACACATCAATATTTGTGAGCAGCATTTTATTAGTACTTTTATGTCAAAACACAGAACAGATGTCAATCTTTCAATTATAGTTTTTCTCTGACTGTCTCACTTGTGGTTTTGGCATACAAATACGGATGTGTGAATGAGGTCTTATACCTGCCTCCGATTCCGGCACCATTCCAGCGATGTTGCCACCGGCTCTCCCGAGGATCACCTGACATTATGTCATGGGATCTCTGTGGCCAATCAGCACTGGTTTCACTCTTGACTCCTTTAGACAAATCGAGACATCTGGAGAAAGCGAGAGAGGTAGTCGCAAGATCCCCAGGAAAGCCAGTGACAACACTGATGAAATGGAGACAACATCAGAGGTGAGTGTAGGTGTTATTATTTTACTGAGTAGTGGACAACCCCGTTAAAAATTAAAACTACACTTTAAGGACAGCACACGGCTGCCCAGGCCACTGATTGGCTGCAGAAGTCACACAATAACTGCTTGTAAACAAAACCAGAAGGACCACCGGAGAATTAAGCCTGGAACACCGGTGAAATGAGGGAACACTGTTATGGCTGGCAATCAGGCAACACAGCGTGCAGTAATCAGCGCACATACAGAGATCTGGCAATAACCAAAAACAATAGGACGAGCTCTGAGACGTGGAATCTCTGTAGACTGCAGTACCTGATCTATCCTCACACAACTATAAGCAGCAGTGGATTGCGCCTATAACTACCTATGCAACTCGGCACTGCCTGAGGAGCTGACTAGCCTGAAGATAGAAATACAAGCCTGACTTACCTCAGAGAAATACCCCAAAGGAATAGGCAGCCCCCCACATATAATGACTGTTAGCAAGATGAAAAGACAAACGTAGGAATGAAATAGATTCAGCAAAGTGAGGCCCGATATTCTAGACAGAGCGAGGATAGCAAAGAGAACTATGCAGTCTACAAAAAACCCTAAAACGAAAACCACGCAAAGGGGCAAAAAGACCCACCGTGCCGAACTAACAGCACGGCGGTGCACCCCTTTGCTTCTCAGAGCTTCCAGCAAAAGTTAATAGCAAGCTGGACAGAAAAAACAGAAAACAAACTAGAAGCACTTATCTAGCAGAGCAGCAGGCCCAAGGAAAGATGCAGTAGCTCAGATCCAACACTGGAACATTGACAAGGAGCAAGGAAGACAGACTCAGGTGGAGCTAAATAGCAAGGCAGCCAACGAGCTCACCAAAACACCTGAGGGAGGAAGCCCAGAGACTGCAATACCACTTGTGACCACAGAAGTGAACTCAGCCACAGAATTCACAACAGTACCCCCCCCTTGAGGAGGGGTCACCGAACCCTCACCAGAACCCCCAGGCCGACCAGGATGAGCCACATGAAAGGCACGAACAAGATCTGGGGCATGGACATCAGAGGCAAAAACCCAGGAATTATCTTCCTGAGCATAACCCTTCCATTTGACCAGATACTGGAGTTTCCGTCTAGAGACACGAGAATCCAAAATCTTCTCCACAATATACTCCAATTCCCCCTCCACCAAAACAGGGGCAGGAGGCTCCACAGATGGAACCATAGGTGCCACGTATCTCCTCAACAACGACCTATGGAATACATTATGTATGGAAAAGGAGTCTGGGAGGGTCAGACGAAAAGACACCGGATTGAGAATCTCAGAAATCCTATACGGACCAATAAAACGAGGTTTAAATTTAGGAGAGGAAACCTTCATAGGAATATGACGAGAAGATAACCAAACCAGATCCCCAACACGAAGTCGGGGTCCCACACGGCGTCTGCGATTAGCGAAAAGCTGAGCCTTCTCCTGGGACAAGGTCAAATTGTCCACCACCTGAGTCCAGATCTGCTGCAACCTGTCCACCACAGAATCCACACCAGGACAGTCCGAAGACTCAACCTGTCCTGAAGAGAAACGAGGATGGAACCCAGAATTGCAGAAAAATGGAGAGACCAAGGTAGCCGAGCTGGCCCGATTATTAAGGGCGAACTCAGCCAACGGCAAAAATGACACCCAATCATCCTGGTCAGCAGAAACAAAACATCTCAGATATGTTTCCAAGGTCTGATTGGTTCGTTCGGTCTGGCCATTAGTCTGAGGATGGAAGGCCGAGGAGAAAGATAGGTCAATGCCCATCCTACCACAAAAGGCTCGCCAGAACCTCGAGACAAACTGGGAACCTCTGTCAGAAACAATATTCTCAGGAATGCCATGTAAACGAACCACATGCTGGAAGAACATAGGCACCAAATCAGAGGAGGAAGGCAATTTAACCAAGGGCACAAGATGGACCATTTTAGAAAAGCGATCACAGACCACCCAAATGACCGACATTTTTTGAGAAACGGGAAGGTCAGAAATGAAATCCATCGAAATATGTGTCCAAGGCCTCTTCGGGACCGGCAATGGCAAAAGCAACCCACTGGCACGTGAACAGCAGGGCTTAGCCCTAGCACAAATTCCACAGGACTGCACAAAAGCACGCACATCCCGTGACAGAGATGGCCACCAGAAGGATCTAGCAACCAACTCCCTGGTACCAAAGATTCCTGGATGACCGGCCAGCACCGAACAATGAAGTTCAGAGATAACTTTACTAGTCCACCTATCAGGGACGAACAGTTTCTCGGCCGGACAACGATCAGGTTTATTAGCCTGAAATTTCTGCAACACTCTCCGCAAATCAGGGGAGATGGCAGACACAATGACTCCTTCCTTGAGGATACTCGCCGGCTCAGATAACCCCGGAGAGTCGGGCACAAAACTCCTAGACAGAGCATCCGCCTTCACATTTTTAGAGCCCGGAAGGTATGAAATCACAAAATCAAAACGAGCAAAAAATAACGACCAACGGGCCTGTCTAGGATTCAAGCGCTTGGCAGACTCAAGATAAGTAAGGTTCTTATGATCAGTCAAAACCACCACGCGATGCTTAGCACCCTCAAGCCAATGACGCCACTCCTCGAATGCCCACTTCATGGCCAGCAACTCTCGGTTGCCCACATCATAATTACGCTCAGCAGCAGAAAATTTCCTGGAAAAGAAAGCACATGGTTTGAACACTGAGCAACCAGAACCTCTCTGTGACAAAACCGCCCCTGCACCAATCTCAGAAGCATCAACCTCGACCTGGAACGGAAGAGAAACATCAGGTTGACACAACACAGGGGCACAGCAAAAACGACGCTTCAACTCCTGAAAAGCTTCCACGGCAGCAGAAGACCAATTAACCAAATCAGCACCCTTCTTGGTCAAATCGGTCAATGGTCTGGCAATGCTAGAAAAATTACAGATGAAGCGACGATAAAAATTAGCAAAGCCCAGGAATTTCTGCAGACTTTTTAGAGATGTCGGCTGAGTCCAATCCTGGATGGCCTGAACCTTAACCGGATCCATCTCGATAGTAGAAGGGGAAAAGATGAACCCCAAAAATGAAACTTTCTGCACACCGAAGAGACACTTTGATCCCTTCACGAACAAGGAATTAGCACGCAGTACCTGGAAAACCATTCTGACTTGCTTCACATGAGACTCCCAATCATCTGAGAAGATCAAAATGTCATCCAAGTAAACAATCAAGAATTTATCCAGATACTCACGGAAAATGTCATGCATAAAAGACTGAAAAACAGATGGAGCATTGGCAAGTCCGAACGGCATCACCAGATACTCAAAATGACCCTCGGGCGTATTAAATGCCGTTTTCCATTCATCTCCCTGCCTGATTCTCACCAGATTATACGCACCACGAAGATCTATCTTGGTGAACCAACTAGCCCCCTTAATCCGAGCAAACAAGTCAGAAATCAATGGCAAGGGATACTGAAACTTAACAGTGATCTTATTAAGAAGGCGGTAATCAATACACGGTCTTAGCGAACCATCCTTCTTGGCTACAAAAAAGAACCCTGCTCCCAATGGTGACGACGATGGGCGAATATGTCCCTTCTCCAGGGACTCCTTCACATAACTGCGCATAGCGGTGTGTTCAGGTACGGACAAATTAAATAAGCGACCCTTAGGGAATTTACTACCAGGAATCAAATCGATAGCACAATCACAATTCCTATGCGGAGGTAGGGCATCAGACTTGGACTCTTCAAATACATCCTGAAAGTCCGACAAGAACTCTGGGATGTCAGAAGGAATGGATGACGAAATAGACAAAAATGGAACATCACCATGTACTCCCTGACAACCCCAGCTGGTTACCGACATAGAGTTCCAATCCAATACTGGATTATGGGTTTGTAGCCATGGCAACCCCAACACGACCACATCATGCAAATTATGCAGTACCAGAAAGCGAATAACTTCCTGATGTGCAGGAGCCATGCACATGGTCAGCTGGGCCCAGTACTGAGGCTTATTCTTGGCCAAAGGTGTAGCATCAATTCCTCTCAACGGAATAGGACACCGCAAAGGCTCCAAGAAAAATCCACAACGTTTAGCATAATCCAAATCCATCAGATTCAGGGCAGCGCCTGAATCCACAAATGCCATGACAGAATACGATGACAAAGAGCACATTAAGGTAATGGACAAAAGGAATTTGGACTGTACAGTACCAATAACGGCAGAGCTATCGAACCGCCTAGTGCGTTTAGGACAATTAGAAATAGCATGAGTAGAATCACCACAATAGAAACACAGTCTGTTCAGACGTCTGTGTTCTTGCCGTTCTACTTTAGTCATAGTCCTGTCGCACTGCATAGGCTCAGGTTTACTCTCAGACAATACCGCCAGATGGTGCACAGATTTACGCTCGCGCAAGCGACGACCGATCTGAATGGCCAAGGACATAGACTCATTCAAACCAGCAGGCATAGGAAATCCCACCATTACATCCTTAAGAGCTTCAGAGAGACCCTTTCTGAACAAAGCCGCTAGTGCAGATTCATTCCACAGAGTGAGTACTGACCACTTTCTAAATTTCTGACAATATACTTCTACATCATCCTGACCCTGGCATAAAGCCAGCAGATTTTTCTCAGCCTGATCCACTGAATTAGGCTCATCGTAAAGCAATCCCAGCGCCTGGAAAAATGCATCAACATTACTCAATGCAGAATCTCCTGGTGCAAGAGAAAACGCCCAGTCCTGTGGGTCGCCGCGCAAAAAAGAAATAATAATCAAAACCTGTTGAATAGGATTACCAGAAGAATGAGGTTTCAAGGCCAAAAATAGCTTACAATTATTTCTGAAGCTCAGGAACTTAGTTCTGTCACCAAAAAACAAATCAGGAATCGGAATTCTTGGTTCTAGCATCGATTTCTGATCAATAGTATCTTGAATCTTTTGTACATTTACAACGAGATTATCCATTGAGGAGCACAGAGCCTGAATTTCCATGTCCACAGCTGTGTCCTGAAGCACTCTAATGTCTAGGGGAAAAAAAAGACTGAAGACAGAGCTAAGAAAAAAAAATGATGTCAGGATTTCTTTTTTCCCTCTATTGGGAATCATTGGCGGGGCTCCTTGTACTGTTATGGCTGGCAATCAGGCAACACAGCGTGCAGTAATCAGCGCACATACAGAGATCTGGCAATAACCAAAAACAATAGGACGAGCTCTGAGACGTGGAATCTCTGTAGACTGCAGTACCTGATCTATCCTCACACAACTATAAGCAGCAGTGGATTGCGCCTATAACTACCTATGCAACTCGGCACTGCCTGAGGAGCTGACTAGCCTGAAGATAGAAATACAAGCCTGACTTACCTCAGAGAAATACCCCAAAGGAATAGGCAGCCCCCCACATATAATGACTGTTAGCAAGATGAAAAGACAAACGTAGGAATGAAATAGATTCAGCAAAGTGAGGCCCGATATTCTAGACAGAGCGAGGATAGCAAAGAGAACTATGCAGTCTACAAAAAACCCTAAAACGAAAACCACGCAAAGGGGCAAAAAGACCCACCGTGCCGAACTAACAGCACGGCGGTGCACCCCTTTGCTTCTCAGAGCTTCCAGCAAAAGTTAATAGCAAGCTGGACAGAAAAAACAGAAAACAAACTAGAAGCACTTATCTAGCAGAGCAGCAGGCCCAAGGAAAGATGCAGTAGCTCAGATCCAACACTGGAACATTGACAAGGAGCAAGGAAGACAGACTCAGGTGGAGCTAAATAGCAAGGCAGCCAACGAGCTCACCAAAACACCTGAGGGAGGAAGCCCAGAGACTGCAATACCACTTGTGACCACAGAAGTGAACTCAGCCACAGAATTCACAACAGAACACTGGTTATTATTTTGGGGGTTTGTAAGATTTGCAGTAGTTTTTCTTTTAGAGCCCATTACATGTTGGTGAGAAGTGGCATCTAGTGCGCTGGTTCTTGTTGAATGGCTTAAAAAAAAAATCTTAAATCCGGTTGATTACAGTTTGCCAGAAGATCTAGGTTAAGGAGGACACAAATGGGATGTGCAGAAAGGAAAGCTAAAGAACAGAATGGCGCGCCACAACAAGAATTTAGCAGCATTACCATAACCATATTGACAGGTCGAGTTTAATGTTCACCACAGAAATCCAAAATTAATTGGAGATAAACAATGACTAATATGCAAATTCTATTGGTCTAAAGATAAACATGAAGGCTGATCCAAAAATAACAAAAGGTACATTGGGCCACAGAATTACTTGCCAGAATCTACCACTCCCCCAGATTCCCTGACACAGGGAGCAGACGTTGGTAACAACATGGTATAATTTCTGCCTAGTTTGTACCTGGATCTGTCCCTTGCCCATGATCTTGTCCACAATCTCATTGTTGTCCTTGTTGAGCTTGCTTTTGTCATAGCATTTCTCATAGCACAAGATCCGCAGGTACTGAGACCCCTCCAACTCAATTTCAAATTCCTGCCAAAAAAAGAAGAAGAGCATAACGCTGGTATCAAGGGGCAAAACTTGGGCTAAGGATATATAGATACAATAGTAGCACATTCCAAGTTGTGGTTAAAAAGCCTTTTGCCCAAAAATCAGTTGTCAATTTATGGAAGAACTCCCATAAAAGTTTTTATCCTGTCAATATATTTCAGTCACTATATTATATAGCACTGTGTACTTACAATTGATCGTTTTGCCTTTCTACACAGTTAATTCTCTTTTCGCTGTTCTATGTAGAAATAGGAAGTCTCTTGTCCCTGCATTTATCACTCCCTTCTTCAACTCCTAACCCAGCTGCTCCCTCCTCCCCCTGCAGTGACTCATGACTCATACATGGAGAATTGACCTCCTGTTTCTACATAGAGCTTAGAAGGATTCAGCTAGTGAGTTGTTTATCACGTGATGTCATAGGCCTAATGGAAAAGAGAAGAATTAGCTGGGTAGAAAAGCAAAATGAGCAATTGCAAGTACACATTGGTATATAATATGATGACTGCAATATATTAAGGAGGATACAAATGTTGATGGGAGGAGGAGCGCTTCTGTCATAAAATTGCATCAACTTGCTTTTCGGTTAAATAAGACGACCTGTAGGAAATTTGGCCACTATGACAATAAGCAAAGCAAAATCTATATTAATATACATATCCAGATTTTTATAACCATGATCCTAAAATGTGTTTATTAGGAAAAAAGAGAAATGGTAACTAAGTTTTTCTCTGTTGTCAAACTTCTAAAATTGTTCATTTTCAAGTTTTTAAGCAAAATAATTTAATAAATACCGTACTAGAACGCTGCAGTTAGCAGATATAACTAACATCTAGCTGATGTAACTAATTTCTCATCAGAAAAACCCTACTGAACTCTAAGGTGCGGTTAATGGAAAGATTTCAGCACATTAGCCTAAGAAAAAAAAAAAAAAAAGGAAACAGAATAATGTAGAAAAAAGCAGGTATGAAAGATATAGAAAATGGTCGTCCTATTATATGTACTGGACCCTTGCATGGGATAATCCATTTAACGAGACCATTTAAATCTCTTTTTTGTCATGTCCGCTAGTATATAGACTGTATGGATATGATAAGATGGTCGTTCAGAGAAGCACAAAAGTCTGGGCAATGTTCCTCACTGCTTACCTCGTTCCACTCAGGTTCTGTAGTGTCTCGGAAAACTCTGGTTTTAGCTTTGCTGACAAAATAGCCAAACGAGTCTACTTCTAGTGTGCAGTATAGATCTGATGAGACAAGAAAGGAGGGAAAATTCAGACATAAGAAATAATCCACACTTCAACTGTAAAGCCTGCAGTATATCTCAGATCTATATGTAATTGTGTTCTACTGGCTTCAGCTGTTTTGCAGCCATGAAAGCCCAGAAAAAAACCTTTAAAAAGGGCCTGTCAGTTCTCCTCATATGTCTGTTTTAGAAAAATCAAATAAATAAGGCAGCACACTGCGGCACTAAAACATGCAAACATGAAATTGAACTGCATTACTGCACTAGAAATATGAAAAAATGAGCGCGTTTAGCGCATAAATTGGCCAATTCATGTGTACCTGGTAGCCACATTAGGGCATCTCTCGTATACCAGGTCCTAAACTTTCCTTTCCTCGCTGAGAATAAACATCTTCATCTGGATGGGTACCTGTGAAACCTCCTCTTAGACTAAATTTCTCTCTCTCTGTGGAGGGGTAATGGATCTGCTGCGATTAAAACACCTGTGGCTAAGAGGCGGAGTGCTCAGTCAGAAGGCTAATGAATACAAATTTAAAAAAACTGACCGTCACATCCAAGCATAGACTTAAGGTACCGTCACATTTAGCGACGCTGCAGCTATCTAGACAACTATGCCGATCGCTGCAGCGTCGCTGTGTGGTCGCTGGAGAGCTGTCACACAGACAGCTCTCCAGCGACCAACGATGCCGAAGTCCCCGGGTAACCAGGGTAAACATCGGGTTACTAAGCGCAGGGCCGCGCTTAGTAACCCGATGTTTACCCTGGTTACCAGTGTAAATGTAAAAAAACCCAAACACTACATACTTACATTCCGGTGTCTGTCCCCCGGCCTTCTGCTTCCCTGCACTGTGTAAGCGCCAGCCGTAAAGCAGAGCGGTGACGTCACCGCTGTGCTTTACGGCCAGCCGGCGCTCAGTCAGTGCAGGGAAGCACAGCGCCGGGGGACGCGACAGACACCGGAATGTAAGTATGTAGTGTTTTTTTTTACATTTACACTGGTAACCAGTGGCCCTGCGCTTAGTAACCCGATGTTTACCCTGGTTACCAGTGAAGACATCGCTGAATCGGCGTTACACACGCCGATTCAGCGATGTCTGCGGGAGATCCAGCGACGAAATAAAGTTCTGGCCTTTCTGCTCCGACCAACGATGTCACAGCAGGATCCAGATCGCTGCTGCGTGTCAAACACAACGATATCGCTGTCCAGGACGCTGCAACGTCACGGATCGCTAGCGATATTGTTGTTAAGTTGTTCAGTGTGAAGGTACCTTAAGTGTGAACAGGTGCTGAACCTAGAGTCACCAACTCATATACAGTCAAATAAGGCAGCACACTGCGGCGCTAAAACACGCAAACATGAAAATTTAACTGCATTACTGCACTAGAAATATGAAAAAATTAGAGCGTTTAGCGCATAAATTGGCCAATTCATGTGTACCCGGTAGCCACATTAGGGCATCTCTCGTATACCAGGTCCTACCAGCACCTGTTCACACTTAGTCTATGTTTGGATGTGACGGTCAGGAGAATATTTTCTTTAAACTCTGGGTTGTACTGTTCCCGTTATCCATGCTGGAAATGTATGAAGGAATTGACATCTTTGTGTTACCATTACTCCTGGTCAAAGGAGTGTGATCCTACTCGCCGAGTGCTGATTGGACTAAGTCAGAAATTGTAGGGACACCCCCCCCCCCCAAGCTGGTAACATTAATTTGTTAATTTATGCCAAAATTTGTAGGAGAAATAACGGAACAAAACAGTCCAAAGTTCTAAGAAAAAATTATCCAGAATTGTCACATCCTGGGGAACACAACAACGACTAAAACAGGAGACCAGTCGTCTAATCAGCCATTCTGACATGTCTGCTTTAAGTAAAAACGTATATGCCTCATATTTCCAGGAAGAACAGAGTAATGGCATAATGCCGCCTTCTAAGTATTTTTTTAATGGGGAATACAAGTATTTTCTAAGTGACAGGTCTTTTTCTATTAGGCAAGAAAAGTGGAGTGGACTTTGTTTTTGAATAATGAAGATTATGAAAGACCCCACATTGTACGTAGTGAAGTTGTGGTATGTGAAACGCGCCTCTTAGTGATATTGTATTACAACTTCACATTTTTCAAATTTTTTTTTTTTTTAGAAACATTTTAAAACCTGATGGGCAATACTAGACGATGAACATAATTATCCCGCAATTAGATTGGTAAAGATAAAAATCGCACCGAATACAACATGTGTTTTCAGGGAAATGTCAGGTCAGATTGTCTTTGAATATCGAGATCAAGTTGCAAGGTGAAGCCTAGTATTAGACATCAAAGCTTCCCTGCCATAAATACCCTGGCAATTCAGGGCAACCGAACTGATGAGAATCCAGCCCCTTTTACTGAACTCCTGCATGAGATTCATCTCTGGAGGACCTGATAAATATGGAGCGTGACCCTGTCACACTTGCAGGATCCTGTAAGCCTGTACATGAAAGGAGCCCGAGCTTAGCATGTCAGCTCCACTTAGCTGCTTTACATCAAAAGCTATTTTACAACATGGGAGTTCAGGGCAATGGTTAATCTATCATGACGTATCGAGCCAGATATCCCGAATACATTGTAGGGAAAACGTAACATATTTAGTGGGGTTACATTTAGAAGGGCCAAGCTGTATCTATAAAGATCACCTCTCGCATCAACAATTTGTTATAAAATGGCATACTGGCCCCCTCTGAGGACACATTCATACAGGCCAATCAAGGGGGGACACGACTGCTGATCGGCAATATAAAAGCCGATCAGGGGTCTTTAAGGGCGACGAAACAGTGATGGGCACAGAACGATTGCTAATATTTTAGTACTGTCACCATATAATATGTTCTTGACAGCACATGTGCTGTTTACACAGGATGATTTGCTGACGAAAACAATGATTTTTATATATGCACATGAGCTTTGTGCTCATTTGTTGGTCTGGTTAAACAGGCCAATAACCGGGAACTGAGGGCTCCTATGAATGCTCAGTTGCAGATTACCGGCTCATCTCAATGTGCAAAAAACCATATTTTTTTATGCACAGCTTAAAGGCGCCATAGATAATAGTGCAAACTCCTGCATAAAGCTTGATGCAGTAGCATGTAGAAAACGAGGAAAGCGGTACTCTGGTAATATGCCACTGGCGAATGTCGATTTCCTTGTATTCTACACCCTACAGTGATGAACCCAACAATCCATTGAGCTGAGCACTGCATGATCTGGTGATTGGATACTCATGTTATTGGTTTTTCTCAATTTTAGGTGTGGTAGCAGCGCTGACATTTTTCCTTGCTACTCCTTTTATAAAGTTTAATGCTTATGATAAAATGAAGAATTGCTTTAGTCTTGCTGCTCATTTCCTCCAGGACAGACATGATGACAGCTTGCTCATTTATTTTTGAAACTTCTAACGAAAGTCAACATATAAAGTTGACTATGCATGGCCATTTCTTCACCACAAGTTGGGGGATCCCCCATCATTAAAAATAGGTGTGAACCCCAGCTGTGGGACCCACATCTGCTGCTGTTCGTCCTTCGTAGTCAAAAATGACCATGACTTCAGGATTTAGAGAAGGATCAGTGGCTGGGGGTCTGGAGGTGACTGATGAAGTCAATCCTGGCCCTGAAGACTCACCCACATACGTGACGTAAGTAACCAGATGTGGTCAGGACAGTAGATACCGCGCTTGTGCCTTGTGAACAGTTCATGTTCTTTTTGCCTCAAAGTATCTCTTATCTTCAGCTGCATGTATTCCTGAGCTGACCCTGCCTCGGCAAGCTGAACGGTCCAGGGCAATCTTCTCCGATTTAGTGATGTTGACTACACAGTTTTAGAGAAACCCTTTAAGGCAGTCTTTATAACGTTTCTTCTGCCACATAACTGCTTGTTTTCTCCTATCACAGTTAGCAGCAGTTGCGTAGGCTATCGGCTATCTGGCATCCTGACGACAGGTCCAGCCCTCGTGGCCTGGGCTTTCAGCAGGAAAGTTTAAACGCTGCAGAGCCAGATTGTTCAAGGATTGCTGTGTCGGGGAAATTGTCTTGCCATCTAATGTGGAGAAGTATGTGGAGATCGCTCAGTCTTTTTAATATTGATTACGAGTCCGAAGTTGTTGCAAGCTTGTGAAAAACGGTCCATTTCATTCTGCATCTGCTGTTCTGTGCTGACGTGGAGTGCACAATCATAAAACAAAGTCACAGATAGCAGTCTCATGCTCCTATGTAACAGGCTTCAGACATCTGGGGTAGAATAGCTTGCAGTCAGTTCTGTACCTGACATGGATTCCGTCTTCGTAGTTGCTAAAGTAATCTCTCAACATGGCATAAAATAGCATACTGAACAGGGTCAATGCAAGCACACAGCCTTAATTTATGCAGCTTGTAACTAAGAAGGCCTCGGTTTGTCTCCATTATTCACGACCTTCACCATCATACCATCATGGAGCTTCTGGATGATTGTGATGAACTTGCTTGAGTAGCCATATTTTGCCATGATTTTCCACAGGCTGTCTCTGCAGACTGTGTCGAAAGTCAAGCCAACCAAGGTTATGAGAAGGTCGCTCCTTTTCTCCTATCACTTTTCCTGGAGTTAACGCATTGCAAAGACCATATCTGCCGCCCCACGTTCAACAGGGAAGCTGCATTGGCTGCTCCTCGACCTGGGAGGAGTAGTAGACCTTGGTCAAAGAGACCTTGAATCGGTAGCAGCTCTTGCTCAAGGTGGTTGAGCTGGTGGTTGAGCAAGAGCCAGAGTCTTCCCAGCAGTGGACAGAAGGGAGATGCCTCGATGGTTGTCACAAGATAGGCGGTTGTCTTTTTTCTTGCAGATGTGGATTATACTGGCATCTTTCAGCTGTTGCGGAACCGGTTTCTTTTTCCACATGGACAGGAATAGTTTAGTCATCATTTGTATCAGGACAGGGCCTCGGCAGGTATAGCATCGTTTCCTGGTGCTTTGTCATAGGAGAGTTGTTTTACTGCCTTCATGACTTCATCTTCACTGGGAAGAACATCGAAGTCCTTGCTGATTTCTACCTGGGGCATGCAAGCTATGGCTTATTCATTGATAACGGTAGAGCGATTAAGGACACTGTTGAAGTGCTCAGTCAACCGCTCCAGAATGTTTCTTTCCTGTCAGAAGCTTAGTTGCGTCTACATTGAGGAGAGATGAGGAGTTGGATGATTGGAGTCGATATACAGCCTTTAGCGCATCATAGAAGCGCTTGAGGTCACGGCTATCTGCATAGCCTTGGATTTCTTGGTGTCCTGCATCTTGCGTAGCTTTGTTTGAACCTTTCTTTTTGTGCTAGTAAAGACATCCTTCTTGGCTAGTGTTGTTTTCATGCTCTTTGTACTGTTGATGTTTCTGTTCTAGGAGTGGCTTTATTTCTTCGTCGCTTTCATGGAACCAATTTTGATTACTTCGGGCTGCTGGTCTGAGCTGCTCCATGGCAGAATTGTAAATAGCATCATAAAGAGTAGTCCACTGTTCTTTAACGCTAGTCTTTTCTGACTGCGGTATGTTTGACAGTCTGCCATCATAGTAATTTGCAAATTCCTCTGCAACGCGTGTTCTTTGCAGCTTGGAGACATTCATCCTCTTTGTAGTTTTCTGCTCTTGGGGTTTTTGTCAACAGTAGAATGTGAAGCCTGCACTTGGACATAATGAGGCAGTGGTTGATCCAGCAGTCAGCAGCTCTCATTACTCTAAAGTACATCCTATCCCTCTTCATTGCAATGATGTAGTCAATGAGATGCCAGTGCATTGAGCGTAGGTGCATCCACGATATCTTCTTGCGACTGGGTAGAGGGAACAGAGTGTTGGTGATGACAAGGTCATGTGTGGCACAAGTCTTGAAGAGCAGAAAGCCATGGCTGTTACACTTGCCAATGCCATGTCTCCCAATGACGAATTTCCGGTTTTGATAGTCTGTTCCCACTCTGGCATTAAAGTTTCTGAGTACAATGAGTTTGTCTGACTGTGGGATTATTATTTATTTTTTCTTAAACAGTTTTTATTGAATATTTTCATATGTAACATACAAAAAGTAAAAAGTATCCATGCAGGGACAAAGAAAAGCAAATACTGCAAAACAGTCAAGTAAAACAGCAAGATAATCAGTAAAGCATAACCGAATTACATGAGTCGGATTCACTCAACCATTAATTGATTGTCCAGAGAGTTGCCATAATGCGGTCTTGAGTATCATATTCCTTATCATTATTAACATATGATAAACAAAATAGAATGAAAAGAAGAAAAGAGTGTAAAGTAGGTAACAAAGTACAGAAAAAGGGAAAGGAGGAAAAGGGGGTCTGATTAAGAGGACGGAAGAAAGTGGAGGGAGAGAAGGGGATTGAGCTGTGAAGTATGAGGAGAGTTGAATCTCTCCCGTTTTGTGTTAACTGCCTCTCTGTTCTACCCTACTCCGCTAATTTGTCTCCAAGTGTTAGGAATTCAGGTGATTCGCAAAACAATCCATTCCTGCCATGTTTTGTAAAACGTATCCTCACGCTGTGTCGGTAACGGTGGATAGCCTCTCCAATCCCCGATATTGGGGGCTGTCTTAGAACACCACTTCCTAGAAATGATAGTATGAGGGGCCATTATGCAATGTTTTAAGAGTCCTACCTTGATGCTCCTGAAGAGGCCTGCGATCATTGACAGTACGCCCAGCTGTGGGTTACTTTGAATGATGTCACCAGAAATCTTTGAATACATTTCAAAGACCTTATTCCAAAGTCTTTAAATTGGTGGACAATCCCACCAGATGTGGAGCATGGTACCCTCAGATGCCTCGCATCTCCAGCAGAGGGCAGATACCAGTGGATATATCTTATGAAGGTGGGCTGGACATCTGTACCAGCTAGTTAAAAGTTAAAAGTTTGTTTCCTGAGCCCTACAAGCCAAAGGGAGCCTGTGAGCACACAAAAAGCTTTTTTCCATTGCTCAGAAGTAAACTCCAGCTTTCTCAGTATTCTCAGCTTTCTCCGACATAAGAATTGAGTATACTTGTGAGACTGCGTGTGCAGGGCTTGTCTCTTGCATCATCAATGATTCCAGTGGCGTCAGATCTGCCCCTTTTATTGAAGCCGGCTGTAGGGACGAGATGAAGGAATGTAGTTGCAAATATGCAAACCATGAGATGTGGAGTTCTGGAAATTCCTCCCTCAGTTCCGCCAGTGATTGCCGCCTCTCTAACATCCTAGAAATGTGCATCACTTGGAGTTTAGGTGTGTTGAATCGCACCAAAAACGATCCTACTCCAACACCCGGGGGAAACTCAGGATTGTCAAACACTGAGGTCATGGGACAGGGGCTGACTGTGGAATTAGTGAGGTAAAACTCAACATAGAACTTATCCTTAATGTTACTTGGATTGGTCTTGGAGGGAGCATAGGCACTTATCAGCGTGGAACAATTCTTATTTGTAAGTGGAAGCTGAAGTGTCATCAGGTGATCGTTGATACCCTCCGGAAGCTGGTTAAGTTTAAGAACAAGTTGAGATTTGATAGCAAATCCCACACCTGTTTCTTGTCGTTCAGTGTTGCCACTCCAGATAAGCATGTATCCACCACTCTGCTCTGTCAGGTGGCCCTTATCTGCTTAGCAAGTTTCGCTAGGAGATGTCCACGTTGTAGCGAGCTAGCTCCTTAGGAACCAGCGACATTCTTCTCTGTCTGCCTTGATTTTGTCTAGCAGAGTTCTCACATTCCTTGTGCCAAGGTTGAGCACCATCATTTTCCTTTTTGTATGTTGACCGCTATGAGGTAGGCTGGCCAGGTCAAGGTGAAGCAGACTATGTTTGAGATACCTTTTCTAGCCCCTTCCTCAACTGAGGTGAGCAGAGTGATCCTAAACGAGAACTGCTCAGATATCCAGGGAGTTAGCAAGCTCCACTGCTGCTTTGGTCCAGTGGAGAGCAACCCTATGCCCTGGGCCGCCTGGGTGCAGGTTCGTAACTACAGCTTCCAGTGATTCCACACCTGCTGCTTTGTCACTCCCCCATCACCACAAGACTTTGAAGTGCGGTGGTTGAAGTCATGACTTTGCACTTGACTGGAAATAAAGTGAGGAAGAGTTGCGCAGGTCGTCAGCCTCATTCTCTCATCCATGCCTATGGGGTCCCAGTGGCCAGAGCTAGTTGAGACAACTGGAGACCGGTGAGGTTGCAATGGATGGCCAGCAGCACCCTTTATGTGCCTTGCTGCACCCTCACAGCGCTGCATAACACTTTGCTGGGGAGCGCTTTTCTGTCCGTTAAAGCTTAGATGGTTTCGTCCACTGAATCCAGCCTTCACACGCATTGGTAGGCAAATCCTTAAACTCACTGTGGGCCTGAAAACAAATGGCTACCCTTACCTGGTTTGGACCGCCTGCCAAGGCTGTGTTCAATGGTGTTCCCACTGCCACATGCTAGCAGTTACTTGGAGGCACAGGCGAGAGTTGAGGACCAAAGATAGGAGAGCAGTCCTAAAAGGACACGGCAAGCCCTCCATCAGAGGTGCTACCTCTATCTGGACAGTCCATGAAGAGAAGGAAAGAGATGGATCCAGCACTTCAAATAAAATCCCAAGTTTTATTTAATTATTTAAAACATGATTCCAGAGAAAATTTCACCTGGTTATGAATAAGAAGCAACACTTTGAAACTAGTCAACCTTGATATTCAATTTCTCGTGGGACTTTCTCCTTGGATATCATATATAGCGATTGTTAAGTGTGAAATTTTCCCCTGGAATCATGTTTTAAAGAATTAAATAAAACTTGGGATTTTATTTGAAGTGCTGGATCCATCTCTTGCCTTTTCTTCATGGACTGCTTCCCCTTGGATTTTGGGATCCTTTGCACTCGGTGATAGGTGAGGTGATCATTTTTCTTTTCATTGTCTCTATCTGGACACCCCATGACTTATCCTGTGTATGAGAAGATCTCTTCAGATGGAAAATAAAATGAACTTTTATTAATTTTATCGGGCTCCGCATCAGTTTGGTTCTTCTAATACAAGTTGTATCAGTTAAAGCCATAGCAAAAAAATAAAAACTATAAACTTTTCCCTATATAAAGTGGTCAAAGAGTTAAGCATGTTCCTAAAAATAAGTACAATGCAAAAAAAGTGAATGTAGCTAAAATAAATAATTTATTGTGCAAAGCAATACCTCCCTCTGCATCATGTTCGCAGAAAGCAGTAATTAATACAAAGCAGCTAATGACTTTGGAGGCCGCCTCCACAACACATTAAGAAGAATGTAACTTTCTGATCCCAGGGAAGCGGGAGGACCACGGGGAGAAACCAAACAATACTCTAGTAAGAATATTCCTCAGCAGGAGACCAGCGCTCTTCTATCGGTAGCACACAGCTGCACACGTAAGTGCTTGGCTCTGCTGCTATGCGGCTGACGGATGTGGTCGATGTAGACCATGTTATTAATGGTGATACAGTATCAGGGCTGCTCGCTGGTGAACAACAGGAGAAACTCCGGAGACAATGGATCTACTTTTTATTAACTTTTGTATTGCTAAGGCTAAGTCAATATTGCATTTCTGCACTTAGCCAAAAATATGTCAGGAAAAGCTCCTGGGAAATACTTGAACATTCCCATGGGTCCCTGTTCACCAGAACATCTGGTCAGTGTGCGTCCGCATACCACTTATTAGAGAGCATAGGAAAGAGCATCACATTTTAAGCTCCTATATAGGGGGGGTCACCGCAAAAAAAAAAAAAACAACCAACAATCTGTATAACATGAGTTAAACATGTTTTTGCAGTGGGTCCTTATGGTGGGCTGATGCCGCTGCGCCCATCGAGACTGTGGTCACCGTTGGGCCCATACAGGCCCAGACCGGCCACAGGAAAACGGGTGAATCCTGCAGAGTCAATGTTATTGGGGGGCCCGTCTGACACTGGGCTTATAATAGAATATACCTGACAGTGACGCAAACACTGTGAATTTAACCTTATAAAAAAAATGTTGCTAGCATTTTTTTATTATTATTTTAGTGTTCTTTTAAGACGGTAAAACATTAGGGCTCATTCAGACATCAGGGAATTTACTCTAAGGTAAAAAAAAAAATTAAATAAAAAAACCCATTGATTTTCATTAGTGTTTTGGATCCGAGCATCATCAGTGTTTGGTTAAGGTGTCAGTTTTTACAATCAGAATTCTATAGTTTTTATCGTAGGATATCGTAGACTTGCATCAGCGACTCAAATCAAAATTGGATGCGTCTCCGTGACTTGGTGAGGTCCAGATACTCAAACATACAAACTACATATAGAAATGAGTCAAGAAAATTCGATGTTCGGATGAGCCCATGAGCTTTATTGATATTTGTGCTGGATCTTCTCTAAAACTGCCAGACAAAAAGATGGCAGCATGCTGAGCCGTATTCTCAGGTGAGGAGACGGAAACCCAACACACAGGTGTCAGCGGAGTCCGGCTTTTGTCACTGCTGCGAACAGAAACAAGGTACTAATAGTGACGATCTAAGAGGCCACACTTCATTAATAATACATATTTCAGGTCAATTAGAAATACAGAAGAAAACGTTGATTTACTACAAGACCACCTCCACATGAGATCAGCTTTTACACGGAACCAATACAAACAGATGAGCTCACGTCTCAGGACGGCAGGACTTACTGGCAGAGTGGTCGAAGCCTTTGGCAGAGTGAACGATCACATGCAGAAAACCGTACAGCCCAGAAGACTCGTCATCTAGGAGAAACATGGAGGCGTCAATGCAAAATGTACATTCAGAGAAAAAAACAGCACAATCAAGTCTTCTCTTACAGAAACTGCTTTACTACCAGACAGTTGATTCCGGATACGGACATAGGCTGCCGGGGGAAACATGCAGGCACTGGAATTTATGCTGCCGACTGGAAATATTTCCTTTCTTGTTGCACATTTTAAAGCACTACTCCACCGTTGTTGTTTTTATTTAAACAGGTTTCCCCACAAAAAAAAGTTGTTTTTCATCAACAGATCTCAGAATAACATATAATGCACAATTGAATGTGATTAAATAAAATATTCCTGTGCCGCGAGGTTAAATATCTTCGACAAATCCTAAAAAAAGCTCTGTCTAGGAGTGATGGAGTGAGTCCCATAGACAAGACGATGCGTGAAAGTGCATACATGACCGTCATTTCATTAACGAAGGGAACACAGACCCCCCCTGAATTGAATTTTGGCCATCTCTTTAAGAATGATTTCACATAGTTATTTTTTTGTTGGGGTACATGCTACATTTTTTTCTTTTAAACTAAAGCCAAAAGTGGATTTAAACAGAATGGGAAATATTTTAGTTTTTGCTGGATTTTGGTTCCGACTCATGAAAAAAAAAAAAAAAAAAAAAAGGTGTACGAAAAAATTCAGTGGCTAAAAACCACTACAAAATACTCAATAAAGTCTGAATGTTTTACAACTGTAGTCTGTTGCCACTTGGGACTATCTAAAAAAAAAAAAAGACAACCTCTCTACAGAGATGAACATCGGAAGTGCCTAAATTGCTTTTCTGCTTTGGAAAATGTGCAAAATCTCGTAATATTTCACTCAGAAAAGCAGGTAATGACGTCTCTAACATTTCTACTGTATGACTAAGTACCCTTGAAGAAAAAAAGGAAAATGTCAAAATACAACTTGCAGTGCCACACAGTGGTCAGAAGGTTGTACTACCGGCCAGCCGCAGTCGCTTACCATCTTTATTACTGATTATAGGCATGTTGTGAACGGTTCTCAGCTTGAAGCAGGATCCGGTGAGCACCTGGAGCTCCAAAGAACTGAGTGCAAAGGCTTGTAGATCTAAAATGAAATGAAACGAACAATTCAAAGCATGTCCACATGTACAAGTTTTGAGTTGCAATAATTCTGCGACACATCTGTGATAAAACAATCATGTGCTCCATTCAGATTTGATGCATATTTGTTGCACATTGCAAAGGGTGAAATCCGCAGGACAAATGAACATTTAAAAAAAAAAAAAAAAGAAACATTGCAGGTTAATTTCAGAAACAGATTTGGAAAAAAAATATAAAAAAAAAGCAACTAAATTGCAGCTATGAAAAACCTGCAATATATCTGGTTCACATTGTTCTAGAAAGAGCACTCTGCTTTTAATGGGGGTACCTCCCACTCTGTACATAATGGAATATTGGTGGGACTTTCAGCTGTCTCAGAACTAAGCCTGACCGTTGCACTGACAGATACAGGTCCCATTGTTGGGACCAACGTCTATATGTTCATGACACATCCTGTGGAGAGACCACGAGAAGCCCTTTAAGATGTAGTTAGGCTTTGCAGTCAAAGTTAATACTATTACAGTGGCATAACTGCAAAAGCTGGACCCATCCTGATGCATACGTCCTCCATCCTGGGCCCATCCTGGTATATATGTCCTCCATCCTGAGCCCATCCTGGTATATATGTCCTCCATCCTGGGATCTATGTCCTCCTCCCTGGGCCCATCCTGCTATATATATCCTCTATCCTGGGCCCATCCTGCTATGTATGTCCTCCATCCTGAGCCCATCCTGGTATACATGTCCTCCATCCTGGTATATATAATCTTCCATCCTGGTGTAGGTGTATACATTCTCCATCCTGGGACCTATGTCCTCCTCCCTGGGCCCATCCTGCTATATATATCCTCTATCCTGGGCCCATCCTGGTATATATGTCCTCCATCCTGAGCCCATCCTGGTATATATGTCCTCCATCCTGGGATCTATGTCCTCCTTCCTGGACCCATCCTGGTATATATATCCTCCATCCTGAGCCCATCCTGCTATGTATGTCCTCCATCCTGAGCCCATCCTGGTATATATGTCCTCCATCCTGGGACCTATGTCCTCCTTCCTGGACCCATCCTGGTATATATATCCTCCATCCTGAGCCCATCCTGCTATGTATGTCCTCCATCCTGAGCCCATCCTGGTATATAGGTCTTCCATCCTGGGACCTATGTCCTCCTTCCTGGACCTGTCCTGGTGTATATATATCCTCCATCCTGAGCCCATCCTGGTGCATATGTTCTCCATCCTGGGCCCATACCGATGGTATACGTGTCCTCCATCCTGGTATATATAATCTTCCATCCTGGTGTATACATCCTCCATCCTGGTATATATATATATATATATATATATATATATATATATATATATATATATATATATATATATATATATATATATATATATATATATATATATATATATATATATATCCTCCATCCTGGGCCCATCCTGGTATATATTTCCATCCTCATATATGTCTTCTGTTCTGCAGCTTTTCTTTAACGCATAAAAAATAAACAATTCCACTCACCTTCTCTAAGCTCCCCCTTCCTCTTCAGTAGCCGACAGCTCACAGGCAGTTCATGACACCATTGCCATGCCAGTGACTTGTATGCTGGCGTCAGCTGCTAGCCTCTGATTGGCTGTGGCATGTATTGTGGTGCAGGGACCCGGTGGGTCACAAACCGTTTTTTTTTTTTTTTAATTACTTATTTCAATAATTAAAAAACATGGCATGGGGACCCCTCTATTCTTGATAACCAGCCTTGCTGAAGGGGGACCTTGCAGGCACTGCAGGATTTTAAACCTTAGTGGTGTAATGTGTTGCTAATGGTTTTCTTGGTGACTGTGGTCCAAGCTGCCTTGATATAATTAACAAGTTCCCCCAGTGTAGTTTAGACTGATCTCTCACCTTCTTCATGATCAAAGATACCCCATGAAATGAGATTTTGCATGGTGCGCCAGATCGATGTCGATTGAGTGTCATTTTGTATTTCTTCCACTTTCTTACTATTGCACCAACAGTTTTCTCCTTCTCACCCAGCGTCTTACTTATGGCCTTGCAGCCCATTCCAGCTCTGTGCAGGTCTATGATCTTGTCCCTGACATCATTATAAAGCTCTTTGGTATTGCCCATGTTGTAGAGGTTAGAGTCTGACTCATTAATTGAGTCTGTGGACAGGAATCTTTTATAAAGGTGACTATGTAAGACAGCTGTCTTTAATACAGGTAACGAGTTGATTAGGAGCGTGTAACTGGTCTGTAGGAGCCAGAACTCTCAATGGCTGGTAGGAAATTAAATATTTATTTCCCCCACTGCATTACTGCGCATGCGCACTATGTCCCGGAACACAGCTAAATACTTCCGGGACATAGTGCGCCTGTGCATGCTCAGTAATGCTTTTCGGCTTTGCTTGCAGTTGGGCAAAGCATACTCCGCGTGCGCGCGGCAATATTGCATTGTGCACACGCGAACTATGGAGGGAACCTACTCAAATTCCTGAAAATATTGCAGACAGCTGGGAAGGATTGGGTGGAGGAAAGAAGACGAAACACCGCCCAACTGACCAGACACAGGGCATTTACATAGCCAATTTGAGGTGACAGATTCCCTTTAAAAACGTCAGCTCAACACGCAAAAAATAAGCCCTCACCCAACCCCAGATCACAAAAAATGGAGACGTTAAGAGCTTCGGAAAATTGCGCAATTTTTTTTTTTTTTTTTTTAAGTAAAGTTTGGAATTTGTTTTACCACTTAGATTAAAAATAACCTAGACATGTTTGGTGTCTATGAACTCGTAATGACCTGGAGAATCAAAATGGCCGGTCAATTTTAGCATTTAGTGAATCTAGCAAAAAAGCCAAACAAAAAACAAGTGTGGGATTGCACTATTTTGCAATTTCACCGCACTTGGAATTTTTTTTTCCCGTTTTCTAGTACACGACATGGTAAAACCAATTGTGTCTCTCAAAAGTACAACTCGTCCTGCAAAAAACAAGCCCTCACATGGCCAAATTGACAGAAAAATAAAGTTTTGGATCTGGGAAGAAGGGGTGCGAAAAATGAAAAAGAAAAAAATGAAAATACCCTGGGTCATAAAGGGGTTAAGGGGGTAAAGATCCGGGACAGTCCACAAAAAGTGGGAGGACAAACAAAACACATGAATTCTGATCAACTTCAAGCACCGATTAGAGAAGAATCAGTCAGGATTGGACCCAGGGTGAACAGAAGTCAGAAGGGACAACTCTGTAAATATGGAGTCTTTACATAAACTTGATGTGCTTGTCAATAAAGGTTCAAAAACTTCTAAAATCCTTATAAACCTTAGTAATGATAGAAACAGATGGCTAAGGCTTTGTTCACACGTTGCGTTTTTGCTGCGATTTTTTATGCTAATTTTAAGCAGTGTTTTACCGTGTTTTTGCAAACTGCAGTATGCCACTTTCAGCATTTTTGCAATGTTTTTTTTTCACCCAAAGAAAGCAATATTGTTCAAAAACGCAGCAAAAAATGCAGGTATCAGGTTTTGCTGCGTTTTTGGTGCAAAAACCTTAAGGAAATTGCATTATGATTTTTGGGGGGCACTAAACTATCAGCATTCACAAGAGACATCAAAAACAGAAAAACAAACCGCAGTGAAAACGCAACATGTGAACATAGACTAAGGGTGCTTTCACGTTGCTTTCTGTGTCACTGTAGGAGGGCATACATCCGCAATCCCCAGCAAAATGGGGTCCGGACGCATGCGCAGAGGGGCCAATATGCTGCAATGGTGATGGCAGAGCGAACGTGCCCTCTGCGCTTTTTTCGGGGGTTTACACCTACTGGAGGCGGACACCCAGAGGTAGTAGACTGCGTCTGAGTGTCCACCTCTTGTAGAGTGGACCTACACTCCAGAAATAAGTCACCACTGCAGTCTATTGGCCTCGCCGGCACAGGCGCCCGGACCCTGCAATGTGAAGGCAGCCTAAAAGATCTAAAAACACTAAAGCAGCAAACTGAAAACCAAAATTTGTGTCAGTCTCAAAACCTAAACCGTCCCAAGGCCTAAAACCAGAAGGGACTGCGGTCAATATGTAAACTAGCAGCATGGCTTTGTAGATAAACAGGAGATTTACCTGCAAAGCAATACGTTTATAGATGGAAGTGGTCACGTCCTGATGCCGTCCCTTGTGGCCTAAACCCTTAAAAACTTTATTCAAAAATGTGGACGGCAATAAATAAATGCAAAAAAAAAAAAAGGCACAAAAAAGAAAACTGCATTAAGACTATTAACAAACAAAAAGTTGCAAAAGAAGCAAAACTCGTCTCACCAATGACCAGAAACTCCCATTCTAATGCTGCACCGTTCCTCACCCGTCTCAATTCCCTCCTGCAGCCTTGAGCGTCTGGATTAGCTACTGCTGCCTGTGATTGGCTGCAGTGGTCACATTTTTCTGCTACAGGAAGTAAGGATTGTACGGGGGCCAAGTAGTATCAGAATGGCAGTGATGGGTGAGTAGTGCTTTTATTATAATTATTAACTCCTTCTTGGCCGTCTGTAATAATTTTTTACTGTTTGGACATGAAGTGAATCTTGGCGGTGATGCGCACATGTAACAAGGATGAAGCGGCGCAGTCCATCAGATCAGATAATGTCAGTGGGTTATACAGGAGGCTTTTACCTTTCTTCTGCAGCTTCTGAATGGCCTCCCTCCACTCCGACCTCTCATAATCTGATGATAACAGGAACAGATAGCTCTGAGGAGGAGAAGACCAAGATGACTGCATTATCTTACGCAATTTACTAGAGAGAGACATGGACAGAATGAATCATTTACAATACAGCACCTGACACAGAAGTCGAGGAAACCACATTACCTGACTATGTAACCCAAAGATCTTGGAGACGGTAACCAAAATTGCAGAATAATATGTATATTTTTCACTGTAAGGTACACCTGGACACACGTAGCCAAACCATACACTTTCCCGTGGTGGCCAATAACTGCATGATTTATTGGCAAAATTGCACAGCTTTTGGCCACCATGCACAGGCCGCATACATTCAGCCACACCGACTGGTCTTACCCTAAAATAAGAGTAGCAAAATCAACTTTTGCAGCAGTTTTGAGGCCTGCAGCCATTTTGGAGGGCTGCTTAGTTTTCTTTTTTTATACACTTCACACTTTTGATGTATGTTTTATCTCACTGGTGGCTAATATGAAGGGACATTTACCTATTTAGTTGTGTTACTTTCCTGGTGTGACTGCATTACATAGAATGGACGTTCAGGCAGGCATATGTGCTAAGCATGTAAAGTGTCGGAAGGGCGGCTGTGGACGTATAGAGTGCAATCACACTGGTCGATTATCCTGAATGACAGTTCCTAGGAGCACTCGCTTGCCAAAACTCATGCAGTGGAAAATGGCTGGAAAAACACTCATTCATTGGGTGGCTTAAAAATTGAAGCACGGCAGCACATAGTCCTGTGCGGAGAAGACTCCCGCTGCCGAGAACAATGGCAGCCGATGTGCACTAAGCATTCTATTACAGATCGTTCTGTGCCCCATTGGGACTCACAATCTAGATTCCTCATCGCTATGTCTTTGGAGTGTGGGAGGAACCGGAGAACCTCGAGGAAGCGCACACAATCATGGGGGGAACACACAAACTCCTTACAGATGTTGTCCTTGTTGGGATTGGAACCCAGTGCTGCAAGGCTGCAGAGCTAACCACTGAGCCACCATGCTGCCCAGGTTAAACACGCTGATTGGCACACATGACTGTTTAAGACTTTACAGGGGGTCTGTCGCCCAAAAACTGAACTTGAACCATTTAGGCTTTCATATAGGGGACTTTGCCCCAGGGCTGAGGAGTTGGAGTCTTGGAAATTGATGCGTCGGAGGTTTGGCTTACCGACTACACAGACCAGCTTAGTCCCAATAAAAATTTATACTGTTACTGTAGATTTTAGCAAATGTGTTTTATAGAAAGTCTCCTGTGTATAGCAGCCACTCGCTGCACATAGGATGACACCCGGCATGGTGTGGCCGCTACGGCACAAGAGAGGTATGAGAACGTGACACACAATGTGCACATGCCTACAGTGTGAGCTCTCTCCTCCCACTCCTGTCAGCTTCGGCCACTGCTGCTTTGTAATTTTGTGTGCAGCAAGTGGCCATTACACACAGGAGAGGGATGAACACTCATCCCTGCAAACCCTGACACTGCTATGCAGTCGCTCAGCCGCTCTGGTGTCCGTGTATGCATGGCTGGTGTGTTAGATCTGGAAGCGCTCCAAAGAGAGCACCATGATGAGACAGGTGGAGTACTGTAACTTGGGGGCAGAAAGATGCAACAGGCCCTTGGCATTGAAGCCCCCTCATTTACAAATGTAATAAAATATATTTTCTATATAACACATTTACTAAAATCTACAGTACCAGCATGATTTTTATGGGGGCTTAGTTGCCTGTATGAAGGTCTAAACAGTTTAATTTCAGTTTTGGGGGTGACAGACCTCTTTTAACATCACAAGTCAGCAAGTGTCTAGATCAGCACACAGTGCAACTTATTTACATGACAATATTGTCGCATTTCTGCTCAAATACAGACGGACTCAACACAAGTAAACATGTTGGGATGCCCCATGTTAAATGAGTTTTCTAAAGTGGTTTCTTCAGGAGCGCACCGCCACTGTCTCCTGGCTTCCTGCTTTGCAAGGGGGTGGTGCACACTTGACGATTGACAGTTCAGACCAGCGGCATTGTTATCTATAAATGCAATTAATAATTTGCCACTAGTGTAAACTAATGTAGCCAATTACCATCTACTGAACTGTACTAACCTAGAAATGAATGAGAAACCACTAACTACTAAAACGTCCCTTCACTTAGGCCACTCAGAACCAGGCAATTTTTCATGATTTAATTTTTTCCTCCCCTTCTTGGAAAAGCCATATCTTTTGTATTTTTCAGTCAATATAGCCGAATGAAGGCTTGTATTTTGTGGGATGAGTTTTAGTTTTGAATTAAACCAATCACTTCACATATCTTAACATATCGAAAAATGGGAACAAAATTCCAAGAAGGGTGAAAACAATATAAATTAGCCATTTTATTAATTTTTTTGGGGAGGGGGGAAGATGGGGTTGGTTCTTATTACAGCATTCATTTTACAGAAAAAAAATTACCTGGCAAAATAATTCTCCAGGTGAGTATGATCATGTCAATATTAAACTTATGAGGGCTTTTTTGTTGTATTTTTATTTTAGTAGTTAAAAAAAGATTTGTTTTCTAAATCCGTAACTGTTCTATTTTTCTGTCCATAGATTTGTGCAACACGTTTTTTATGTGGTGAGCCGCAATTTGCATTTGGGTTAATTTTACACATTTGGTTTTCACAGTTTTCACATTTGGCTCCTCTATCGCATATCATTACTCTTTCGGACTTTAATAGTCCTGGGGGTCTTACAGTAGACTCCTTGTGATCTGGATAGAGTTTACGATCCTGCAAGGTCCCCCCTCTTTTCTCTGCGATCACGTCATTCAGATGAGTCTTCGGAGCTGGCCGCTCTGTTCCTTCAGACCTTTTTCCTTATTACAATCAAGGCAAGGTTGTCCTCCGGCCGTCCCCGTCCCTTGTTACCATGGTGGTATCGTACTCCCACTGTTACGAGGGCATCGTTCATCCCTCATCTCTTTCGGCAACGGTCCAGAAAACGGAAGGGGGTCCCCATACCCTGGACAATGTGAGTGCCCTGAGTAGGTACGTGTCGAGGACGGCATCCTTCTGGAGGATGGACACTTCATTTGGGCTTCCTGACGGTTACAGGAAGGGCTTAGCCGTTTCTTCGGCCATGTTAGCCTGGTGGATTCTTTACACCATCCAGAAGTCCTTATGTGTTAGACGTCAGCCTATTTTCACTCCACTCGGTCGATCGAGGTTTTTTGGGTTCTAGACACCAGGCATCAGCAAAGCACATCTGTCAGCTTTGCGGGTTCGTCCAGTCCGCGTGCACCCTTGAACCACTATATTTCCCAGACTATCGCAGACGTGAGTCTGGGCAGGTGCACTCAGCAGGCCGCGGTGGCGCACTTGTATGTAGCGTTACACAGGGCCTGATCTGATGTTGTCCCCACCCAGGGACTGCTTTGGGACATCCCACGGTGGCTCAGTGGATTGCCCTGTAGCCTTGCAGCGCTGGAGTCCTGGGCTCTAATCCCACCTTGGACAACATCTGCAAGGAGTTCGTATGTTCTCCCCGTGTTTGAGTGGGTTTCCTCTGGATACTCCAGTTTCCTCCCACATTCCAAAGACATACTGATAGGGAATTTAGATTGTGAGCCCCAACGGGGACAGTGATAATAATGTGTGCAAACTGTAAAGCGCGGCGGAATATGTTAGCGCTATATAAAAATAAAGATTATTAAAGATTATTATTTTATATTTTCATAGTGGAGACTTTTAAGGATGCGGCACTACCAAAAAGATTTCTTTTTTTGTTCATTTTTTAATTGGGAAAAGGGAATCAAATTTTTATATTTTGTCTTAACATTTTTAAAATTATTTATTAAATTAATTTTCACTTCATTTTTTAGCCTCCCTCAGCGAACTGAATCTGTTTGATCACTTGATTGCTTTTATTATTTACTGCAACTGTTCAGTATTGTAGTATTTAGTGAAATTGACAGTCTCCTGCGGAAATAATAAGGCAGCAACTGCATTGTTACACGAGTGCACCGACAACTTAACCATTGAGAATGTACTGTCAGTGATCGTCAGAGGCATCTAAATGGTTAAACAGCAGAAATTGGCGCTACCGTAGCAGCGATCCAAGACCTAGTTGTTGCTGTTAAGAGGCAGATGCCGGCTGTATGATGCAGCCGACATCTACCTTGGATGGAGCAGGCCAAGAACCTGGGCCTGCTCCAGACTCGCACAAACTGATGCTGACTAGTGATGAGTGAGTGTGCTCGGATACGGTGTTATCAGAGTATCGTGGGTGCCCCAGTAATATGTTCAAGTCCCCGCGGTTGCATGATTCACATCTGTTAAGACAGCTGCGACACATGGGGATTGCCTAACAAACAAGCACAATCCCCACATGTGTTGAGGCTGTCTAACAGCCACGAATCATGCAACCGCGGCGACTCGAAAATATTACAATCTGGCTTCCGACCCCATCACTCAACTGAAACTGCCCTAACTAAAGTCACCAATGACCTACTAACCGCCAAGAGCAAGCGACACTATTCTCCTGGACCTGTCTTCTGCTTTTGACACTGTGGACCATTCCCTCCTGCTACAGATTCTATCATCTCTTGGCATCATAAACGTGGCCCTATCCTGGATCTCGTCATATCTAACAGACCAAACTTTCAGTGTCTCCCTCTCCCACACCACCATCTCGCCCCTTGTCTGTCGGTGTTCCTCAAGGCTCAGTTCTAGGACCCCTACTCTTCTTCATCTACACCTTCGGCCTGAGACAGCTCATAGAATCCCATGGTTTGCAGTATCATTTCTACGCTGCTGATACGCTGATCTACTTATCTGGACCAGACCTCGCCACCTTACTTACCAAAATCCCACAATGTCTGTCTGCTATCTCGGCCTTCTTTTCTGCTCGCTTTCTAAAACTGAACATGGACAAAACATAATTCATCATCTTTCCCCCATCTCACTCTACCAGACCTATCCATCAATGTTAATGGCTGATCACTGATGTTAATGGTTAATGGCTGATCACTTTCCCTAGTACCGCATGCTCAGTGCCTTGGGTGATCCTCGACTCTGCCCTAGCCACATATCCAAGCCCTCGACTCCTCCTGCAGTGTCAAACTCAAAAATATTTCCTGGATCCGCGCATTCCTCGACAATGAAACCACAAAAACACTCGTGCACGCGCTTATCTCCCGCCATGACTACTGCAACCTACTACTCTCTGGTCTCGCCTCTAGCACCACTCCAATCCATCCCACACTCTGCTGCCCGACTAATATATGAATTTATATTTGCAGTTTTAAAGAAAACTTTCACCCTAGTCTCTACGATTGCACTCACGTTGCCTAGTGCGGGTTTTGCAGGACCACATGGTGAGCCCAATGATTGGTGTTACCAGTTGGAAGCTTTAAAAAGGATCATGGACACAACCTTCAACTACTGAAAATCAAAGTAAACGTTGCGCCACGTGTTACTTTCCAGAGCTGCTTATGTGAATCACACATGCCAAGATGAAAAGTTGACGACTCCTTTAAGGATTATAATCCCCTATAAGAATGCATGCAAGAATAAATGTGAATTACTTTCTAGCCACGAGTTCCTCTTATTACTTACAAAGACATTTCTTTAGCTATTTCAGTTTTCCGGAAACATACCGCCAGCTGAACTGCTCAATACAACAACATGGGGTCTGGAGCAAAAACGAGCTCTTTGAACGTTTGGCTATAAAGCAATATGTCCTTGTAATTTGGACTCAAAGGCAAAGAGTGGGTTTAAAGCCAAATCAGTGGAAGTTGTGTGTGGAGCTCACATGGCTCCCACGCATTTGTTCCCCCGGCGTCCTGACTCACTCCTTACATCAGACACTGCAGAAATCCCCTCCTGGCATCATCCTCTCCATATCGAAAATGTTCAAAGTATGCAAATAACCAGTGTCGTCTTTCCTCAATTCCCGAGTGGGAAAACCAAAGCAGATTCCTATTTGTATCTCGCATACAATACTGGCTTGATCTAGCGTCCCAGAGGGGCGATACAGCTGCCAGCTGCGGGCAACCCACGACTACGGCTTACCTTGCCATTCTTGTTCTGGATTCGGAAAGGAATAGTAGGGGAGAAGAGAAGAAGCCAGGATTCATACTCAAACATCTTCTTCTTCAGTCTTTCTATAGCACGACTTGATCCTTTATTGGACTTCTGCAGATATAAAGACAGCAGTGAGACAGTGGGCACACAGGAGGACAACAAAGATCAGAAATACCCTGTCAGTGCTGGTCAGAAACAAAGTCACTAAAAACAAATAATCAACTAAAGTGATACAATTTACATTAAAAGTTAAGCTTTTCCTTCGCATAGAATTTACATCTATTATCAACAGTATTAATATTCTAAATGTTATGTAATATTATTGTATCACATGTTTTGTACTGAATACATAAGTTATTCCCTATCAATAGGAAAACAGATAACTTGTTGACTGCTGGAGGTCCGATCACTGATTGAGTGTTGTTTGCATTCTCCATCTCTGCAGATTCCATCTGTATCGGAGCAGAGTCCGTTCTTCGGATCGATGAGGGACCAATAAGTAGGTTTCTCAAACAGCAAGGTTCTCCCTAGGTTTTGGTCAGGCAGTTTTCATAGAAATAATCTTTTGTAGTATAATCTTTTCTACGGATGCAGGAGTATTTAGTTAAGCAACATAATTGAAATTAACAGTTCTGACCACATTTTAATTAGTGATGAGCAAAAGTGCTCAAATAACTTTTACACGCTCGCTCGGGTACTATCCAAGCATCTGGGTGTGCTCGTATATTATGTTCGTGTCCCTGTGGCTGCATGATTGGCGGCTGTTAGACAGCCTCAACATATGTGGGGATTGCCTGTCTAACAGCCGTAAATCATGCTGCCGCAAGGACTCGAACATGATATACGAGCACACCCAGATAGTCGGATAACACCCGAGTGTGCGTGTATAAGACGTTATCCAAGAACGCTCGCCAATCACTAAATCTACTGTATTAACGGGACAAGCATTTACCGCAAAAAATTTTAGATAATTTTTAATTTACGTATTATCTTCTACTCTGGGTGGTGAGGCCCCAGCAGACCCCAGCAAACTTTTAATAAGCTCTGCCCCATCACATTGATAGGGGACATATAATTTGCACAACCCCTTTAAGTTCATGTACACACTTTACTGTTTTGATACCTTTTGTGTGTCGTTTATGAAGATTAGGCCAGACAGTCATAAATGCTCTTCTTAGTTTTGAGAGTACTCGTCTCCAGCCCGGAAATGTCCATTTTAGTAATTACTTTCATTCACCCAAAAAAATAAAAAATTCTGGAGCATTTTTTCTGATAACTAGCAATTGTGCCATTCCTCCTGAACATTTATGAACACAATCAGAGCTGGGTGTTCCCATTCTCCTTGTTATCAGTTGAGGGGTGAACCAAACAGCAAATGCGGGGACAGAGTCAGACCGTCTATTTCTAGGCGGAATAATAGAGGATCGGCACAGAAACATACGCTCTATGATTTTATGGAAGTATCTACTAATATCAGATTTGATTGTTCCCAGGTTTATAGGACATAGCTAATCCGCTGGTAAAGACCTCCGAAAATACTATTTTACACTTTGCTCTCATGACAGCTTCGGATCCACAGTAATTTACCTTTCGCCCCTTATATGTGGGCAGCACGGTGGCGCAATGGTTATAACTACAGCCTTGCAGCGCTGGGGTCCTGGGTTCTAATCCCACCCAGGACAACATGTGCAAAGAGTTTGTATGTTCTCTCCGTGTTTGCGTGGGTTTCCTCCGGGCACTCCGGTTTCCTCCCACATTCCATACTGATAGGAATTCTAGATTGTGAGCCCAATCGGGGACAGTGATGATAATGTGTGCAAAACTGTAAAGCGCTGCGGAATATGTTAGCGCTATATAAAAATAAAGATTATTATTATTATTATATGTAAAAGGTGAGATTGTAATAAAAGAGCTTTAATTGATCCACTGACCTTTTCTTTTTGGATCTCACTTTTCAGAACGGATATCTTTGCTTTCATCTCCTCTATCTCATGGTCAGGTGGGGCGTGAAGCTGTGGAATGGGCTCCGACTCCTCCACGGTGGGGAACACCAGATCGGCCAGGGGGATGTACCACTTACAATCATACTGCTGGTGTTTCCTGTAAAAAAAAAATACAAAAAAAACAATCAATAAATTGTGATGATACTTTTTACAACTGAAAAAAAATGTTCTTTCAGTGATGAAATCCAAGTAGCTGTAAAAAAACAGCAAAAAGAAAAATAAACCTCATGTTGATGTCCGCAGTACAGCACGTGAATGCTTAGGCGCCGTTTGGCTGCAGCAGTCATGTAGCGGATACTACACGTCAGCGCTGACAATCTCTATACAAGTATCACAGGGAACCAGCTGGTGCAGCGGCAAAGGATCCGGGGGAAAGAGGCGAGTGCGGATTCTTAGATTTTAGAACATGGTCTACTCCCTTTTCTTCAGCTCAAGCACCCAGACACCAGTATAAGTCACTAACTCCAGTTACGGCACAAGGATGATGCCACATTGAGCCCAGAGGCAGGTGACAGAGGCGAAACTATCAGTGCCAGCTGTACTTAGCGGGTGCCAACACTTCAAAAACTTAATTATCACATCTTAGCAGATTTCTCATGCCACTGTAAACTGGGCACAAAACGCGAGCAACATTGTTGGGAACAAAAGGACATATGTTGGTAACTGCAGGAAATAAATTATAACTGGCGTCACACCTTCTCGGCGGAGTGTTGCTGGCTTTTACATGGCACATGGTTGGCAGCAGTGGACAGAGTTTTCCAAGGCACATAAATAAACTTATTAAAAAAATGCCGTAAGAAGCACATAAACGTGTTGGTCTTTGTAGGAGCGCTGTACAGAGCAAGGTGGTGAACACAGAAAAAACACAAGATGCAGTTTGCTCACAGTGGGAATAATGTAACTGCCAATGAAGGTGGAGAAAAACAATGCAGGATAAATGGCGCTGACTACATCTACATGCTGTACTCTGCCAAATACCGGCCTGACAATGGATGTGCTCCCAGAATAAAACGCTCATATACTCCCACACTGCTCTACATTTCACCTACCCAACAGTCGCCTTCTTGAGTTTGGCACAAAGCAAGAGGTCTGTAAACAAGAAAAGATGCCGCAGTTTTCGGGAGTTTTCTGAAAGTTCAACCAAGAAGCCATCTTTTACCAGTTGACGGGTCTGAAAAATAAACCAAAATTCAAATAGTACCATACAAATGCATAGGTCCCATGCTTGATTTGCACCACATAACAGAAAAAGACATGATCCGTAGTTACCGAATACATGAGAACTTTTCATGCACAGTTCTCCAGCTAGAAATAATATATATTATAGAAGCTATAAGTAATTGATATGAGATCAGTAGGAATTCAACATCCGGCCTCCCCCAAGCTCCAGCTGCGTCTGTGAACACTGGATGGAGCTGCGCTATACTGCTCCGAGTAGAGTGTAGCAGCCGCTGCCAGGTCCTGCAGGATTCTTCTTCCTATTGTTTTGAAAGTGTTGCGGGTTCTGCACAACAGCTCTTACTTTCTTGAAGGGGTAGCAGCCACTGCTGGGTACTGAAGACCAGCTCCTACTTTCTTAAATGTATAGCAGCCATTGCAGAACAGCTCCTTATTCTCCGGTATAGTTGATGTTCTGTGATACCCAGGAGCGGCTGCTACATACTGAATAGAGCGGCGCATTATAGCTCCATCCACTGTTTACATCCAACCATCATTGCTTCTAACAGCTAACAATGGGGATGCCGGGAGCCCCTCTGTTCTGATATCGATGCCCTATCCGGGGTGACCAGTTAAAACGTTTACAGTAAAACTGTACTGGAGGTAACACAATGAGGGTCAGATTGACCACTACTATCAAATGGTTTGATAACCTAAACTTACGATATTGTATCGGTAAACTTATCATTATCACCAGGTTTGGACGATAGTCCAATTTGTGTGGGGGGCCCCAACAGATTATGTCGGGAGAGAAAAAGAACTGGAATGTTGCATTTTGGACATCTGATCCTTTTTTGTTGGAAGAGATAAGATGCCGCCATAGATGTCTGGCAGCGGCTCTATCAGAGATCACAGGGGCGGTTCACAGAATAGCGCTCCTGTGTATGGGAGTCAGGAAAGATACCTGCTGGCTAAATGATTGGTCGAACCGTAATGTGACCGACAGCTGCGTAAAGTGTATTGGGAAGGTCTAAACACCAGTCTTAAAATACGAACTATGTATCATAGTGTCTCGTGCGGTTTGATAAAATTGGCTCATTATTAGTCACTTGTGCCCAATTTTACATCACATTGATTGGCTTCGTTTACGATAATATTTTGGAGAGGTTTTGATGCATACTGTTCTATTTTAAGTCACAGTCTCTCTAGAAATGGATATGTACTGGCCACGTGGATTTTATGGAAAGGCTTAGACATTTAATATACAGTACTTGTAGCCTCTTAGATTGTTTCTCCTATGTAAACTGAACAATTCCAGTTTTGTAAATCGGGGTAATACATTTCAATCAGCCCCATACACGTCCTAGGTGTCTTTACCTCTAGCTCGCCTATAATACTTCTCATATTCACAGGTCTAAACTGCATCATCCAGCCAAATGGTCAGGGAGGGAATGCCGCCTACTTCCTGAACACGTGGCTGTGCAGCAGCTACCTGACACTGAATTTGCCCAATAATTGGAAGTCAATACTCACTTACTGGACTTTTGTAACAAGTAAAAAGAAAAAAAAAAAACAAATTTAGTCTTCAAGCCAACTTTTTTTTTCTGTCCAAGTAAACACATGCTATGAAACTTATTTTGGGACAATTGTAATTGCACGCATATGGCAAGGCATTAAAATGGTTACATAGAGAGCAAGGAGGGCAGATTTTTGATGAGACAATTAAGACTCGCTCTTTGCACTATAAAACATTATCATTATCCTCAGCGTTCTCCGAATGAGCCGCATTGTCAGCAGATGCACAGCTGTCTGATTCAACGTCTGTGAGTGTGTGTGGCGAAGACGCCACATTGTAGAGAGGCTGGAACAATGGAGCATTTAATATAGACTGTTTAATGTTACATTATTAATTTAAAAGGGCTGCCTATCACCTTTCCTGAACTTCACAGATTTCAAGAAGATTTCTGCATTACAATTTTAACCAGACATGTCCGTACATTCAATCTACAGATGTGAATGGAACCAAATACACATGTATACAATGATCTAGCCAGTTCTCTAACAGGCAAAAGTAAAGAGCTGTGCTTTAAATTCCACATTTTAATAACTGCCCCCAAAACATGTATAACCAGCTCTGGGGATATAGAGCCCAAGGCAGATTACAGCCTGGTCTACCTGCAAAATGTGGGGGAACATGTAAAATACTATGTCTGCCGCAGTGCCGATTGACTGATCTGAAAAAAGAAAATATTGACACAATATCTGCCACCAAATGATTGATCCTTTCACTACTTTGAGAAAGTTAAACTGACCACATGATGAAATACTGGCGGCAGAGCTGAATAAAACGTAGTTTTTAAAAAAAAAGTTATTTCTCCTCTCCATTGCGGAGATATTCACTTGTAAAGTTTAGGTTATAATTTATGTTACAGTTCATCTGGGCGTGACCTGAGATTTGTCCTTGGGGGCGTGCACTTCTTCCCAGGCATGAAGTTGACCAATCGTAAGCAGGCAGCCCCACAAAGAGAAAAGAACACACCCTCTTCTCCTAACTGACCTCTGAATCTACTGTGCAAAGCTGAGATATGTATCATTACAAACACTTCCAGAGCTCATTTGAGAGCAGTCAGTTCAGGGGGAGGGAGAGAGCTGACAGCACTGTGAGATAAGATCTGGAAGTGTTTGTAACAATACATAACTCATTACACCTGTAGCCACAATCCAGATGTTAATAGCCCATATGCAATACTAATATAAACACATAGTCATATTGTATAAAGAAATTACAGGGCAAAGTAGAGCAGTAAGGTAATAACTTTATTACACCATAATAATAGCATGACAGAGCACAAAGTGAGGAAGCACATAAAAGCCTTGTGCAGTGGGGGAAGCAGGGAGACCTATAAGCAGCATACATGGCAAATTAAGGGCATACCTAGTAAACCTGCAATACGTTCCGCACAAGTATAAATGAACATATGGAGGTAACCATGCCGCCTTGAAGATGTCAAAATAGGACCGGCTGACAGAAATAAATAGTATAAGTATAACTGAGGTGGAAGGTCTGGCGTGGGATGGATCATCTATCCATACACCAAGCAGTACACAGATATTACTAGGAACTAGATCATGAAAGCAGCCATAGATCTGCTCACTATATACCAGGTACTGAGTAATCAGTGATGAAGTAGACATGCAGGGGACCAGGGACCCACTGTGCCTGCTGTGTGTTTCACTAGAAATGATTAGTCTGGGAGGACGTTTCTAGCTAAATGGGTGACCTGGTTCCCTGCATGTCTACTTTTTAATCACTGATTTCTCAGTACCTGGTATACATCAAGGAGATTTATTTTACTTGCTTATGGCTACTTTCATCATCTAGTTTCTAGTAATTTTGTGTACTATTTGGTGCGCGTTTGTGTATGGGTCAGTGATCCACCCCATGCCAGACCTCTCACCTGATTAACACCAATATCTATTTCTAAATTTCTATCTGTTGGTTTTCTTTTGACATCCGAGGCATGCTTACCTCCATACATCTATTTATACGTGTTTCCCATATAGCAGAGTTACTAGGCATGATGATACTTAGCAGGATATGTTTGGGTGTCGCTTTCAAGTGTCCCTCCCCGATCGATAGATGGTGTAGTTTGGTTGTGCCAATTGCCTCCTCAGAGAGGAAGAGGACTGGAATTCTATAGCGCCACCTGTTGGAAGCAGCGATCCTACAAGTCACAATCGACCCTTTATAGAACCTTGGACTTCGGATAAATGCCAAATCACAATATAAATTTGCAGAAATGGTGTTTCGGGGTACTGCCCCTCGCCAGTGCAATATATGAGATCTGATTTGGCTAGGTGACAGGCTTGTTTGGTTGTGAAAGCTCTTGCACTTTTCCCAAGCAGCTGATAAAGATGCCTCTGACTGTACAACTTTATCAGCTGGTATGTCACCTGGCATGCTCTGGCAATAGTCACATTGGTCACCTGGCATGCTCTGGCAATAGTCACATTGGTCACCTGGCATGCTCTGGCAATAGTCACATTGGTCACCTGGCATGCTCTGGCCATAGTCACATTGGTCACCTGGCATGCTCTGGCCATAGTCTCATTGGTCACCTGGCATGCTCTGACCATGGTCTCATTGGTTACCTGGCATGCACTGGCCATAGTCTCATTGGTCACCTGGCATGCACTGGCCATAGTCTCAATGGTCACCTGGCATGCTTTGGCCATAATCTCATTGGTCACCTGGCATGCTCTGACCATGGTCTCATTGGTCACCTAGCATGCTCGGACCATGGTCTCATTGGTCACCTGGCATGCACTGGCCATAGTCACATTGGTCACCTGGCACGCTTTGGCCATAGTCTCATTGGTCACCTGGCATGCTCTGACCATGGTTTCATTGGTCACCTGGCATGCACTGGCCATAGTCACATTGGTCACCTGGCATACTTTGGCCATAGTCACATTGGTCACCTGGCATGCTCTGGCCATGGGCTCATTGGTCACCTGGCATGCTCTGGCCATATTATCATTGGTCACCTGGCATGCTCTGGCCATAGTCTCATTGGTCACCTGGCATGCTTTGGCCATAGTCACATTGGTCACCTGGCACGCTTTGGCCATGGGCTCATTGGTCACCTGGCATGCTTTGGCCATAGTCACATTGGTCACCTGGCACGCTTTGGCCATAGTCACATTGGTCACCTGGCATGCTCTGGCCATGGGCTCATTGGTCACCTAGCATGCTTTGGCCATAGTCACATTGGTCACCTGGCATGCTTTGGCCATAGTCACATTGGTCACCTGGCATGCTCTGGCCATGGGCTCATTGGTCACCTGGCATCCTTTGGCCATAGTCACATTGGTCACCTGGCATGCTCTGGCCTTGGGCTCATTGGTCACCTGGCATGCTTTGGCCATAGTCACATTGGTCACCTGGCACGCTTTGGCCATAGTCACATTGGTCACCTGGCATGCTTTGGCCATGGTCTCACCTCGCCTTTTGGTGTTGTCACTGCAGTTCTCCGTGGATCAATATCCTCATTTATACTAGACAGAAAATTTTGAGAGATGCGAAGTGCGTCTTGTAGCAGTGGATAATCAGGGTGGTCGACAGGTGTATGCTTCAAAAGATCCTGGAACACAGGAAAGGACAGAGAAATAAGTAACAACATATAGCAAAGCATCAAGTATGTGTTCACGTTCAGACTGCGGATCTGTCATCAGACAATATGGGGACATTTCTGCTCTCCTATTAGAGTAAAAAACATATGGTAGTTTGCCTATTAGAAGCAGTCAAAACACACTGGTCACAATTATAAATCCACTCTATTCATTAGAAGCGTTCGCACCTCCCTACACCTCTCAGTGATTGACAGGCAGCCAATTGTCAAATCACTAAGATTTCTTTGGGCCATTTTGGTTACTGGCAGGGAAACCAATACACATTATGTCCCTTCAAAGAAAAGCAAAGTCTGAATACAGACCCACTTTACAGAAGAGTCATCTACAAAAATGTAGCTAGGGTGAAAAGACTGAGCAGTACTTTGGGACAAACCACACCTGGTTAGTATATTTGCGTTTTTATTTAAGTTTCTGTAATTTTATATTATTAGAAGCTTTCCTGAACTCTGCATGGGTCTGCATGTATGTATGTATGATTGAATGAGTGAGTCTGTATTATGAGGTCCAACGTTCTGCATTTTTTTTTTGCATTTTTGACATTTGTCTGGCACGGTAGAATATAAACACTCAGATCCATAGAGTTCTTAGGTGTGCACAGATCTGCACCTCACTAGGCCATAAACATTTTATTAGTTATGTGAACACTAATAAATGTCTGACACATAACAGAACTGCTAATATGGGTCAGTGTGGAGCTGGCTGCACATGGGCGCTCACCCAGAACATATTACTCAGTCTAGGTGACATCACTGCTCCTGGAGGGCATTGTAAAGCTCACTAAATTGGGAAAGTTGCGCTCTACATGAGCTTTTTAATACCAAAGGGGTTATCCCAGGCATTGGTTTAGATATAGGATGTCTGTACACACCAGTATATATAGTATAACATCCAATACCCTAACAATGTTTCGGTGCTGAGAAATACTCGTTATTGTATCATTATCGTGCCCCCTAGTGTCGATTCTCCTGAGCCTACAATGTGTCCACCTTCTGTACTCTATTGTTAGACATGCACAGACATAAGCGATCTCTACTGGTGAGCGGGCAATGCCATGAATCTTGTCTTCACGGCTTTTCAGGCATCCTCAGCTTTCCTGAGAAGCAGAGAAGAGCTGGCACCAGCCCAACAGCTTGTCCTCCAAGTGTGTCCATTACTTTATCTGCAGAATGGGGTCAGGCTGAGACTTGTGGCCATAATATGGATGAGTAAATAAGGTTATGTGAGTAGGCCTCTAGACGAACAATCTGGAAGGTCTCGCACATCTTTTTCTGGTGTATGGAGACACAGCTAGGCAATCATGGAGGTGCATGGGGTCCTATTACCCAGCTCTATGCCAAATCACAAGCCGTAACATGGACGTATTCTCCTAATAGCATTGATTCCCAGTGCACTCCATGTACCACCATACAGCCCCCCGCACTCACTACTGACATGTCCATTGAGTGGGACCTTCAGCATTCAGCTAGAGGACAAAGCTCATCACAACGTCCTTTCTAGGACATTGCAGGCAACGCATTCATCCCCTAACACCGCACTATCCATCTCCCTTTGTAGTACGAGTACAGCTCTGCAGCCCACGCTCTCACATCATTGCCGTACTCCATGTGATTCATGATTCACGGCTTCAAATTTATATTCATCCCCTGACCTAAAACAAAGACTAAGTAAATCCGACAAATCCTGACAGAGGAAAAAGATGTGACTCTAGTACGATATTCAGTGGAGGGAATCTAAACTTGCTCCATTTCACTCCATATACATGACTATTTGATTAAAGGGATAATTTATTAGGAGCTTTCCTTCTAGGGCAGTGGTGGGGAACATATGGAAAGTGTGCCAGAGGGGGCACGAGCACCACCTCATCACTACCACTAATCTCCTCTGCATGCACGTCCCCGTCATCACTAGCGCCACCACTACTCTCCTCTGCACATGCACCAACCCATCAGGCCACGCGGCGAGCTGAGGAGGGCGAGGGTGGTGGCTTAAGTTATGAGGGGGATGGCACACTTCTAGAGGAGAGCAGCGGCGGTGGTAGTGCTGAGCAGATGGCGCGCATGCCCACAGGTAGGACTGTGATCTAAGAACAGCCTGGAGCAGCGGTGGAACAGGCAGAGGTGAATAGTTATTTGTTTTAATATGGGGCCCACTACAATGGAGCGTCATGTGGGGCCCATTACACTGTATTGAGCACTATGTGGGGCCCATCACATTGTATGGAGCGCCATGTGGGGCCCATTACACTGTATTGAGCACTATGTGGGGCCCATCACATTGTATGGAGCACTATGTGGGGCCCATTACCATGTATGGAGCACTATGTAGGGCCCATTACACTGTACGAAGCACTATGTGGGGCACATTACACTATATGAAGCACTATGTGGGGTCCATTGTATGGAGCACTATGTGGGGCCCATTACACTGTATGGAGGACATAATATGATTGGGTCACTATTGTTTGTTGGGATTGAAGGAGGGGGGTACAGTAGTCATCATACTTTGTATGTGGAGGGTACTGTGGAGGAATTCACTGCCCATACTGTACTTGGTGGGGGGGGGGGGGGAAGGCACATTTGTTTTCATCATAATTTATTATGTTTTATTTAAGGTGTTTTATCATGTGTCATTACATATTTAGATTAGGCCATTGGGCCATATGCTTCTTGCTGCTCTTACATAACATATTATATTCCAATATAATTCCAAAAATTAATTGTTTTATTTGATAAGGAAAAACTTCAATTGTAGACATTTTTTAACAAATAATGAAGGTTGGCCTGCGACTTTGTCCCAAGCTTTTAATTTTGGCCCTCTGTGTATTTACATTTGACATCCCTGGCTTAAAGGGTTATTACTCCTCATGATAAAATGTTACCGTTGCAAAGAGGTTGTAAAAACAAACATTGCAATTTTACTTTTAATTATAAATCCTCTCCATTCTCATTAACAGAACCCACTCCAATCGGTGGCTAGTACCGTTACACTATACGATTTACCTACGATCACGACCAGCGATACGACCTGGCCGTGATCGTAGGTAAATCGTAGTGTGGTCGCTGGGGAGCTGTCACACAGACAGCTCTCCAGCGACCAACGATGCCGAGGTCCCCGGGTAACCAGGGTAAACATCGGGTTACTAAGCGCAGGGCCGCGCTTAGTAACCCGATGTTTACCCTGGTTACCAGCGTAAAAAACAAAAACAGTACATACTTACATTTCCGTGTCTGTCCCTTGCCGTCTGCTTCCCGCACTGACTGACTGCCGGCCGTAAAGTGAAAGCACAGCACAGCGGTGACGTCACTGCTGTGCTCTGCTTTCACTTTACGGCCGGCAGTCAGTCAGTGCGGGAAGCAGACGGCAAGGGACCTGACGGACACCGGAATGAAAGTATGTACTGTTTGTTTGTTTGGTTTTTTTAGATTTACGATGGTAACCAGGATAAACATCGGGTTACTAAGCGCGGCCCTGCGCTTAGTAACCCGATGTTTACCCTGGTTACAAGCGAACGCATCGCTGGATCGGCGTCACACACACCGATCCAGTGATGACAGCTTGAGATCCAGCGACTAAAGAAAGTTCCAAACCATCTGCTACGACGTACGATTCTCAGCAGTGTCCCTGATCGCTGCTGCGTGTCAGACACAGCGATATCATATGGATATCGCTGGAACGTCACGAATCGTACCGTCGTAGCGACAAAAGTGCAGGCTTAGAGTGCAACGCTTGCAAGTGTGCAACTAAAGGGATAAAATGGATTAATATTTGCTTCTATACTGTACATACTGGATGGCTTTGAGGCTGGATTTATACATATTCAATGTATTCACTGGAAAGTGGTGGCTACAAAATTGTAAACACTGAGTCCAAATGATTTGGGGTAAATCCTAGGTATGGACCATGAGCTCCCGCTACGAGGGCTGGACAGGCATTATGATCCGAGGGAGATGCAGACGGAGCATCGCTGTGCATCACAGTGCCGCAAAGATGACAGCCGCAAACACATGTTTTGGTCACTGGGCAGAAAAGGGTTAACCATCGTCAAACGTGTTTTGCCTTATTGACAGATATACTTGGTTTGGTAACTCGCCTCTATGAAACTGAAGAAAATATTTTTAATGAAATCATGAGCTACTTTGGATTAGACAACACGTTATTACTCACATGCAGCACTAAGGTACTCCGCGTTACACGATCAATGGGCTTGTAGAGAAGAGCTGAAAGGAGGAAAAGGAAAGGGTATAAATCAAGAGAGATAAGTGGGAATTAAACAGTAGTAAAAGGAGTATACATTTTTATAGTAAGTTCTTATTTCAGACCCCAACCATATTGTCAACATTCATAACACTCTAGGCAATATGCTAGTGCATAGCCTAACAAGACCTATTCACAAAAAGATATACAGTCATAGGTAGACAAAAGTAGTTCATTTTATTTAGCAATAATAAAAAGTCACATCAAATTTTTAAAACAAACTCAAATTGAGTCCATAAAGAGAGGCGATATTATATAACAGGAGGAGACAAACCTAAATAGGTATCGTAAAGAGTGTTAGTTAGGTAAGAAGATTGTAACAGTGCATCTCCTCCTACAAGAATGGCACGAGGCCATTCACGTGCATCTCTACTTACAGCCAAAGCTAACGGACAATACTCTATATTCCTCCTTCTAGACGTGTCTTCTGCTTTCGATACAGTTGACCACTGCCTCCTACTACAGACCCTCTCCTCCCTTGGCATGAAAGACCATCGCCCTATCCTGGATCTCCTCATACCTCACCAACCACACATTCAGCGTCTCCCACTCCCACACCACCTCCTCATCCCACACGCTCTCTGTTGGGAGTTCCTCAAGGCTCTGTTCTAGGACTCTTACTCTTAATCTATACACTTGGCTTGGGACAACTCATAAAGTCCTATGGATTCCAATACCACCTGTATGCTGATGACACGCAGATCTACCTCTCTGGCCCAGATGTCACCGCTCTGCTGTCCAGAATCAAGGAGTGTATCAGCCATATCCTCCTCCTTCTCCTCTCACTTCTTCAAACACAATGAGGACAAATCTGAACTCATCATCTTTCCTCCATCTCACAGATCTTCCTTACCTGACCTATCTATCACAATTAATGACATCAGGCTTTCCCCCGTAACGGAAGTCCGCTGCCTCGGAGTAACCCTTGACTTTGCCCTTTCCTTCCAACCGCACATCCAAGCTCTTTCCACCTCCTGTCGCCTACAGCTCAAAAATATCTCCAGAATCCATCCTTTCATCAATCTACTAAAATGCTTATGCATGCCCTCATCAACTCCCGCCTCGACTACTGCAACATCCTTTTCTGTGGCCTTCATGCCAACACCCTTGCACCTCTCCAGTCCATACTTAACTCTGCTGCCCAACTAATTCATCTCTCTCCTCGCTATTCCCCTCTGCAAATCTCATCACTGGCTCCCATTCCCTCAGCATATCCAGTTCAGATTACTAATACTGACCTACAAAGCCATCCATAACCGGTCTCCTCCATATATCTCTGAACTAATCTCCTGATCTCTTCCCTCACGTAATCTTTGGTCCTCCCAAGGCCTCCTTCTCTCCTCCTCACCCAACTGCCTCCAAGACTTCTCCCGAATATCCTCCATCCTCTGGAATTCTGTGCCCCAACACGTCCGACTAGAAACCACATTTGGATCCTTCAGACAAAACCTGAAAACCTACCTCTGCAGGAAAGCCTGCACTGACCCCGCTGCCTCCTCACCACTACCAGAGCTACCGCCTCACCATCACCGGAGCTACCGCCTCACCATCACCGGAGCAGCTGCAATCCCCCAACCTACCTGTCTCCTTCCCCGCCAACCTGTAGAATGTAAGCCCGCAAGGGCAAGGTCCTTTCCCCTCTGTATTAGCCTGTTTACTGTAATTTGTTTGTAACCCCTTCTCATGTACAGCACCATGGAATCAATGGTGCTATATAAAAAAATAATAATAATAATCTTGGCGCTAGCCTTCGTCAGCGCGATCCAAGAACAAGGAGTATAATAGTCTGTCAGGTCATCAAGGAACTCAAGGTAAGGCTACTTTCACACTTCCGTCATTTGGGCTACGTCGCAATGCGTCGTTTTGGAGAAAAAACGCATCCTGAAAAGTTGCCCGCAGGATGCGTTTTTTTCTCCATAGACTTGCATTAGCGACGCATTGCGACATATGGCCGTCGTGCGACGGATGCGTCGTGTTTTGGTGGACCATCGGCACAAAAAAGTTCAATGTAACATTTTTTTTGTGCGATGTGTCCGCCATTTTCGACCGCACATGCGAGGCCGAAACTCCGCCCCTCCTCCCCGCTCATTACAATGAATTTTAGCACAACGTCCGTTGGTACGTCGGGCCGACGGAAGTGTGAAAGTAGCCTAACTGATAAAGTTAATGTTTTGGATCAGTCAAGTCAAAGTTCTGACCTTTATCCTGTAAAAAAAAATGCTGTGGATGGACCTTAAGCTAGTAGAAAACCTAACAATATAACAGTTTGAGCTGTTTTGTAGGGAGGAATGGGCTGAAATTCCTCCAAGCCGGTGTGCAGAACTAATCATCAATTACAGAAAACGTTTAGATACAGTTATTGCTGCACAAGGGTGTCACACCAGATACTGAAAACAAAGGTTCACATACTTTTGCCACTCACAGACATGTAATATTGAATAATATTTGTCACAAATGGAGCTATGAGTTATAAAAGGCTGGGGACATTGGATCACTGCGTGCATCTCCGCTGTGAACAGGCAATTGAAGCAGGTTATCTGATAGAGAGCAGACACGGAGTGTGCAAACAGAGTAATTAACAAGTAGCAAGACAGTTGTCAGAAGGGCAAATGCTGACCGAGTACAGCCCGATTACCAAGGCAAGGTCAAAATAGCTGCCCCTAAGGTAGACATTACGGCTCCATATCAGAGACCTTACATGGCAATGTAAATACAATATTTTCCATGCCATCTCTATGAAATCAGAGTTTGACAAGTGTTTTTGACATTATAACTCATGTGATTCTACAAGGAACTTTAATGACAAGACCATTGAACCTCATTATCTGTAATAATAGCACATCTTTACAAAAATGGAATAAGAAAAATGTAAGAAGTTCTCCAAGATTTTGATATTGATGAACTGTTTTCTTTGTACATCGGTCCACTTCAGAACCTGCAACAAGATCACTGGTATGCGTGCTGGGTGTCCGGCCTCATCGACCTGATACTGAAGACCTATTTGTAAGACTGACAACACACTAATAATTATATATATATATATATATATATATATATATTTACACACACATATACAAATAAGTAAAAGAAGCAGAAAAAATAGCAACCATCCCTTACTCCCCTCCCAAAAAATATGTATAAATGCATTTTGTTTTTTACATAAAAGCGTGTGTGAAGGCAGCCTTTTACAGGAGACACTTTCTTCCTTTCTTCTCTATACTTTCAGTACCATTTTTGCTTTGTCACCTGCCTGTTCTTCTCGTACACAAAGGTGAATCTGATTGCACAAGACTTGCACAATGGCACTCAGAGTTACATTTGTCATTGCAGGGAGCCATATTCCAAGTTTCCAGCGGCTTGTCTTATTATCTCTTTTGAGCCAGTTAAACCCATTATTCCAAGGAGCAGAAATAGAAGTAAAGCACAAAAAGCACTGGGTAGAAGAAAAGTCACTCATCACAGTCATGAATGCAATGGCTTCCCGCTCCTCACTTCTAAAAAGCAGTAGGCACTTGACTTTTTCAGAAAAAAAATACTGATCCAGCTCAGAAATTAAAGTACTAGCACTGTGTCAGTCTGGGGATTTAAGAAGACACAGTGAGGATACTTAGACCTCAACCACAAAATAAGGAAAATAAAAATCTACATTGTAAGAAATATGAACAGTCGACAAACTTGGATGTTCCAAAACCTAAAAAGTAAAAACCTAAAAAAAAAAAAATATATAGTATATAATTTTTTATTTCATCCATAATCAGAAGGATAGCAGTCCAACCAACTGTGATTTCCAGCACAGATTGGTCAGTATTCATTCACACAGTTAAAGGGGTTGTCCAGGGGCAATTTTTATTTATGATAATAGAAAAGATTTGTCATAAAAAAATTCTTTACCTTTAATTATTTCTTTGGTAGAGAATAGCATTGTGCCACATGGCTACAGAACAGATCTTTGGCCAGTGCAATAAACGGCCATGTCTGTGTGTAATGCAAATTATTACAAAGTTTCACTTCTTGTTACGGTACATGGAAATGGAAAGACGAAGAGATAATAATATAATAATAATTTTTATTTATATAGCGCCAACATATTCCGCAGCGCTTTACAAATTATAGAGGGGACTTGTACAGACAATAGACATTACAGCATAACAGAAATACAGTTCAAAACAGATACCAGGAGGAATGAGGGCCCTGCTCGCAAGCTTACAAACTATGAGGAAAAGGGGAGACACGAGAGGTGGATGAAACACAATCTTGGATAACCTCTGTCTCACCACTTTCTAAATTTATTTGTGGCCTCACTACAGACTTTTGTCTAAAGGTACCTTCACACATAACGATATTGTTAACGATATCGTTGCTATTTGTGACGTAGCAACGATATCGTTAATGAAATCGTTATGTGTGACAGCGACCAACGATCAGGCCCCTGCTGGGAGATCGTTGGTCGCTGAATAAAGTCCAGAACTTTATTTCGTCGCTGGACTCCCTGGAGACATCGCTGGATCGGCGTGTGTGACACCGATCCAGCGATGTCTTCACTGGTAACCAGGGTAAACATCGGGTAACTAAGCGCAGGGCCGCGCTTAGTAACCCGATGTTTACCCTGGTTACCATGCTAAAAGTAAAAAAAAACAAACACTAGATACTTACCTACCGCTGTCTGTCCTCCAGCGCTGTGCTCTGCACTCCTCCTGTACTGGCTGTGAGCCGGAAAGCAGAGCGGTGACGTCACCGCTCTGCTTTCCGGCTCACAGCCAGTACAGGAGGAGAGCAGAGAAGCAGAGCGCAGCGCTGGAGGACAGACAGCGGTAGGTAAGTATCTAGTGTTTGTTTTTTTTTACTTTTAGCATGGTAACCAGGGTAAACATCGGGTTACTAAGCGCGGCCCTGCGCTTAGTTACCCGATATTTACCCTGGTTACCGGCATCGTTGGTCGCTGGAGAGCGGTCTGTGTGACAGCTCTCCAGCGACCAAACAGCGACGCTGCAGCGATCCGGATCGTTGTCTGTATCGCTGCAGCGTCGCTTAATGTGAAGGGGCCTTAACTGGGCAAATCCCATCCACATGCTGCAGAGAAAACACGCAGCGTAAACTGACTTCATGTTTAGATTTAACGTCTCTTTAAAATGCTGTGGATTTTACACCTCTTTATGCTGTGGATTTTATATCTTTATGCTGTGGATTTTACACCTCTTTATGCTGTGGATTTTACACCTCTTTATGCTGTGGATTTTACACCTCTTTATGCTGTGGATTTTATGTCTCTTTATGCTGTGGATTTTATGTCTCTTTATGCTGTGGATTTTATGTCTCTTTATGCTGTGGATTTTATGTCTCTCTATGCTGTGGATTTTATGTCTCTCTATGCTGTGGATTTTATGTCTCTCTATGCTGTGGATTTTATGTCTCTCTATGCTGTGGATTTGACGTCTCTATGTTATGTTGTGGATTTGACGTCTCTTTATGCTGTGGATTTGAAGTCTCTTTATGTTGTGTATTTTACATCTCTTTATGCTGTGGATTTTACACCTCTTTATGCTGTGGATTTTATGTCTCTTTATGCTGTGGAATTTATGTCTCTCTATGCTGTGGATTTGACGTCTCTTTATGCCGTGGATTTGACGTCTCTTTATGCTGTGGATTTTACGTCTCTTTATGCTGTGGATTTTACGTCTCTTTATGCTGTGGATTTTACGTCTCTTTATGCTGTGGATTTTACGTCTCTTTATGCTGTGGATTTTACATTTCTATGCTGTGGATTTTACGCCTCTTCATGCTGTGGATTTTATGTCTCTATGCTGTGGATTTTACGCCTCTTTATGCTGTAGATTGACGTCTATTTATGCTGTGTATTTTACGTCTCTTTATGCTGTGTATTTTACGCCTCTTAAGGCCAACCTCACAATAGCGAGTTTTACGGACGTAGAAGAGTTGCTGAAAATACGGATTGCATACGGTACAATGATTCTCTATGGCCCAGCTCCTATCAGCCGTATTTTACTGATCCGTATTATACGGTCTTCTACGGCCGTAGAAAATCGCAGCATGCTGCGTTTGTCACCGTATTGCGCAAAAAATACGCCAATGAAAGTCTATGGGGGCCAGAAAAATATGGATTACACACGGACCAGCAGTGTGACTTGCGAGAAATACGCAGCGGTGTTAGAGAGAAAAGCAGGCAATTCAGCGCGGTGTACAGTAAAATCACACTGACAGCTTACAATAGAATATGTAGAATAAATGTGTACACATAGAATAGGTGTGTGTGTGTATATATATATATATATATATATATATACACATACATATATATGTCATTGAGACACATATATGTATATACAGTGGGGCAAAAAAGTATTTAGTCAGTCAGCAATAGTGCAAGTTCCACCACTTAAAAAGTTGAGAGGTGTCTGTAATTTACATCATAGGTAGACCTCAACTATGGGAGACAAACTGAGAAAAAAAAATCCAGAAAATCACATTGTCTGTTTTTTTAATATTTTATTTGCATATTATGGTGGAAAATAAGTATTTGGTCAGAAACAAAATTTCATCTCAATACTTTGTAATATATCCTTTGTTGGCAATGACAGAGGTTAAACGTTTTCTGTAAGTCTTCACAAGGTTGCCACACACTGTTGTTGGTATGTTGGCCCATTCCTCCATGCAGATCTCCTCTAGAGCAGTGATGTTTTTGGCTTTTCGCTTGGCAACACAGACTTTCAACTCCCTCCAAAGGTTTTCTATAGGGTTGAGATCTGGAGACTGGCTAGGCCACTCCAGGACCTTGAAATGCTTCTTACGAAGCCACTCCTTCGTTGCCCTGGCGGTGTGCTTTGGATCATTGTCATGTTGAAAGACCCAGCCACGTTTCATCTTCAATGCCCTTGCTGATGGAAGAAGGTTTGTACTCAAAATCTCACGATACATGGCCCCATTCATTTTTTCATGTACCCGGATCAGTCGTCCTGGCCCCTTTGCAGAGAAACAGCCCCAAAGCATGATGTTTCCACCACCATGCTTTACAGTAGGTATGGTGTTTGATGGATGCAACTCAGTATTCTTTTTCCTCCAAAATCGACAAGTTGTGATTCTACCAAAAACTTCCAGTTTGGTTTCATCAGACCATAGGACATTCTCCCAAAACTCCTCTGGATCATCCAAATGCTCTCTAGCAAACTTCAGACGGGCCTGGACATGTACTGGCTTAAGCAGTGGGACACGTCTGGCACTGCAGGATCTGAGTCCATGGTGGCGTAGTGTGTTACTTATGGTAGGCCTTGTTACATTGGTCCCAGCTCTCTGCAGTTCATTCACTAGGTCCCCCCGCGTGGTTCTGGGATTTTTGCTCACCGTTCTTGTGATCATTCTGACCCCACGGGGTGGGATTTTGCGTGGAGCCCCAGATCGAGGGAGATTATCAGTGGTCTTGTATGTCCTCCATTTTCTAATTATTGCTCCCACTGTTGATTTCTTCACTCCAAGCTGGTTGGCTATTGCAGATTCAGTCTTCCCAGCCTGGTGCAGGGCTACAATTTTGTTTCTGGTTTCCTTTGACAGCTCTTTGGTCTTCACCATAGTGGAGTTTGGAGTCAGACTGTTTGAGGGTGTGCACAGGTGTCTTTTTATACTGATAACAAGTTTAAACAGGTGCCATTACTATAGGTAATGAGTGGAGGAAAGAGGAGACTCTTAAAGAAGAAGTTACAGGTCTGTGAGAGCCAGAAATCTTGATTGTTTGTTTCTGACCAAATACTTATTTTCCACCATAATATGCAAAAAAAATGATAAAAAGAACAGACAATGTGATTTTCTGGATTTTTTTTTCTCAGTTTGTCTCCCATAGTTGAGGTCTACCTATGATGTAAATTACAGACGCCTCTCATCTTTTTAAGTGGTGGAACTTGCACTATTGCTGACTGACTAAATACTTTTTTGCCCCACTGTATATTATTACTTCATACAGCGCTAGATAGCTTTAAGGCCGGTAATTCAATTGCCGGCTTTTGCTATCTCCTTCCTAAACCCGACATATGATATGATACATGGTTTACATACAGTAAACCATCTCATATCCCAATTTTTTTGCATATTCCACACTACTAATGTTAGTAGTGTGTATGTGCAAAATTTGGGCGCTCTAGCTATTAAATTAAAGGGTTAAATGGCGGAAAAAATTGGCGCAATTTTCTCCGCCAGAGTAGTAAAGCCAGTGACTAAGGGCAGATATTAATAGCCTGGAGAGGGTCCACTTATATTCCCCCCCCCCTCCCCCCCGGCTAAAAATCTCTGCCCCCAGCCACCCCAGAAAAGGCACATCTGGAAGATGCGCCTATTCTGGCACTTGGCCACTCTCTTCCCATTCCCGTGTAGCGGTGGGATATGGGGTAATGAAGGGTTAATGTCACCTTGCTATTGTAAGGTGACATTAAGCCAGATTAATAATGGAGAGGCGTCAATTCTGACACCTATCCATTATTGATCCAATTGTATGAAAGGGTTAAAAAACACACACTCATTATTAAAAAGTATTTTAATGAAATAAACACACAGGTTGTTTTAATATTTTATTGCTCTCTCAATCCACCTGAAGACCCTCGCTCTGTAACAAATTAAAAATAATAAACCAACAATATACATACCTTCCGTTGATCTGTAACGTCCCACGATGTAAATCCATCTGAAGGGGTTAAAATATTTTACAGGCAGGAGCTCTGCTATAATGCAGCTGTGCTCCTGCCTGTAAAACCTTGGGGAATGAAGGTAATGTAGGTCAATGACCTATAGTTACCTTCAGTCGCGGTCATGCGCCCTCTGCTGGATGTCCTCATATGAAGTCAAGCGTGGAAACTTTCCGGGAAAAACCCTTTAATTTAATAGCTAGAGCGCCCAAATTTTGCACATACACACTACTAACATTAGTAGTGTGGAATATGCAAAAAAAATGGGGATATGAGATGGTTTACTGTATGTAAACCATGTCTCATATCATGTTGGGTTTAGGAAGGAGATCGCAAAAGCCGGCAATTATATATATACAGTATATATGTTTTTATTATTTTTTGAGAACATGGATCCATTGTATGTCCGTATGTCGGTTTTGCAAGCCTGCGAGAAAATCTCGCAGTACGGATGCCATACGGATTACATACGGAGGATGCCATGCGCAAAATACGCTGACACACCCTGCCTACGGAGGAGCTATGGACCACTATTTTGGACACTTTTCTGCGTATTAAGGCCGTAAATTACGGACCGTATTTTTATACGCTGAGTGTGACGCCGGCCTTATGCTGTAGATTTTACGTCTCTTTATGCTGTGGATTTTATGTCTCTTTATGCTGTGGATTTTACGTCTCTTTATGCTGTGGATTTGACGTCTCTTTATGCTGTGGATTTTACATCTTTATGCTGTGGATTTTACGTCTGTTTATGCTGTGGATTTGAAGTCTCTTTATGCTGTGTATTTTACATCTCTTTATGCTGTGGATTTTACATCTCTATGCTGTGGATTTTACGCCTCTTTATGCTGTAGATTTTACGCCTCTTTATGCTGTGTATTTTACATCTCTTTATGCTGTGGATTTTACATCTCTATGCTGTAGATTTTACGCCTCTTTATGCTGTGGATTTGACGTCTCTATGCTGTGGATTTTATGCCTCTTTATGCTGTGGATTTTACGTCTCTTTATGCTGTGGATTTTGTGTCTCTTTATGCTGTAGATTTTACGTCTCTTTATGCTGTGGATTTTACATCTCTTCATGCTGTGGATTTTATGTCTCTTTATGCTGTGGATTTTATGTCTCTTTATGCTGTGGATTTTACGTCTCTTTATGCTGTGGATTTTGTGTCTCTTTATGCTGTGGATTTTATGTCTCTTTATGCTGTGGATTTTGACCCTTTGGTGCAGGCAATCTGCAGCATGAGTCCTAAATGGACAGAGGGTAAATGCACATTGGTGGACTTGCTGTGCATCGTCTACGTGTAAAAAATACATCAATATTTTTTCTAGCAAATACGGTAATAGATATATTTTTAAAAATTTTAAGTTTTCCACATGTGATTGACTTGCGGGGTGAACTCTAGCACGTCAATTCTTTTCGGACTTGAATGGTCGATTTCCTCTACTTTATTGAAAAGGGGTGAAATCTGCATCAAAATCCGCCTGTTCTAAATGCAGAATTTGCAGCTTAGTGGTTGAATCGACAATAGAATTCGCTGTGCAAATTTCGCCACGTGCACGCACCTCAAACCTTTTTCTCTTCTGTCTAAATTTGCCAAAGACAAAGCAAAACCTTGATAAGATAATGACAAGTAACTCCTTCTATCCAATCTGACCCATATTAAAAGGAGGCAAAAAAAAAAAGAATATTGCCAATATCATCAGATTCCTCCTGACTTTTCACAAGTTAAATAAATTACCTGCGAGCTAAAATCTATATTCACATCCCATCGTGGCTCTAGGCTATGGGAACCAGAGAAATTGCCCTACTTTCAGACAATTAGTATGTCTGAGATTGCACATATCTCATTAGCGCGTAACTTTAATTGTCGCTGGCCATATTCCAGTCACTAAGGGGAAATTAAGAGTAAGAAGCAAATCTGTCTAAATCACTGATGCAACAAAGAATCGCTCCTTCCAAGATGCAACTTTGCTGTAGGCGGCTGTTCCCATCAGTCAACAAAGGATGATACATTTCCGTATCAGACGCCATCGCTCTCCCAGGATTAATGATGCCGCTACCTGCACTGAATAACAGTCCATGGCAGACGCCTGTGGTACAGAGATAAGGGACGGCCATACACACAGGACAGACATTAGCAAAACAGACTGGAAATCCTGCTTATGTCCTTCCTCAGCCAACATTGAGGGCGACGAGACCTGAACCTCAGGATGTGCATAAGAACCACAAAACATGCAGGAAAGTATAGTAATGACCAACATGGTAACTCCACATCAGTCCTCAACAAGGGGGCAACAGTTGAACCAGGTAGAGGGGAATATTTGTGGCTTAATTTCTGCCTTAGTTGCAGAATCGTATCCATTTGTTAAAAGGAATCTGTCAACTATGTAATCTGAGATGTGCACGACGTAGGGGCAGAGACACCGATTCCAGCAATATATCCCTTACTGGGCTGCTTGCTGCAGTTTTGCTAGAATCCCTCTTTCAGCTGCTGTAGATGTAGCCATGGTCACAAAGTTGAGCTCTGTATAACTCGCCCACACTCCTGATTGGCAGCTTCCTGGGTACAGTTTCAATAAGCTGCCAATCAGTGGTGGGGGCCTAGTCTTGCAGTGATAATTTCTTCCTGATAAAACACGGATTGTATTCAAACTACAGCAAACTGCTGATCATAATGATGTTCTCAGATTATGGTAAATCAGAAAATGCTCCACTGATTTCCTTTAAGGCTATGTGCACACGTAGGAAATGTGGTGCAGAATTTTCTGCACTAAATCTGCATCTGCAGATTTGATGCAGTTTCTGTGCAGTTTCTGTGCAGTACAATGTAAATCAATGTGAAAAAAAAGCTGTGCACATGATGCAGAAAAATCTGCGCAGAAATGCTGCAGAACTGCACAAAAGAAGCGACGTGCACTTCTTTGAAATCTGCAGCGTTTCTGCGCAGATTTTTCTGTTCCATGTGCACAGCTTTTTTTTTCACATTGATTTACATTGTACTGTAAATCACAGTGCAGTTCTCCAGCGTTTCTGCAGCAGAAAAATCTGCTGCAGTTCTGCACCAATTCTGCACTAAATCAGCATTGTGTGCACATACCCTAATGGTAAGTTCACACTAGGCATTTTTTCAGCGTTTTTGTTCTGCAGCAAAACCTGATCTCTTGGCAAGAAAGATGCTGCAGAAAAAAGCATGTTATCCTTGGTTCTTCTCGCGTTTTGTGCTGCATTTTTGGCATGCTAGAATGCTAGATTTGTCTCCTGTGCATGCTGATAAAGTTCAGTGTTGAAAAAAAAAAAAGTCCTATTTTATAAAACCAGGTTTTGGCGCAACAAAACCTGATACACCAACGCGTTTTTGGTGTGTTTTCTGACCACCCAATATGCAAAAAACGCTGAAAGAAATTAAGTGCTCCATTGTGCAAAAAAAAAAACAAACAAACATGCAAAGCACAAAATCCTGATGACAACAAAAAAAAAAATACAAGCTGTGTGTGCATGAGATTTCTGAAATTAGCATAAAAAAAGCATCAAAAAGCGCTGCAAAAACACCTAGTGTGAACTGAGCCTAAAGATGCTGCATATCCTCTAATTTAGATACTTTACTGTACAGACCTGTCTACAAGCGATCCATCTCTATATGAAACCAGCGGGACATAAAAGGTATTATAAAAGGGCTAATGAACCTCGTTGAAAGTCTTATTATAACTGAGGCCGGTTTCACACATCCAGATAATTCCGGTACCGGAGAAACTGGTACCGGAGTTATCCGTGTCCGTGTGCTCACGTGGCACATCAGTGTGGCACACGTGCGGCATCCGTGTGCCGCCCGTATGTCATCTGAGGACCACACGGACCGTGCAGGAGAGACAGTGCTACAGTAAGCATTGTCCCCTGCTTGTGGTTCTGAAGCCCGCATTCATCCCTTCTGTCCTGCTCGGCTGAAAGCAGCGCTTGCAGGAGAGAAGTGATGAAAGATCAAGTTTTTTTTTTGTTTAAAATAAAGTTTGGGGGTCACCTCCCGCCTCCCATCCCCCGTGCGCCCGCCCGCTTGCAGAGAAATACTCACCCAGCTCCTGCGAGGTCTGCTCTCAGCGCCGGCAGCTTGTCCTGTGTGCGGTCACGTGGTACCGCTCATTACAGTGATGAATATGCGCATATTCATCACTGTAATGAGCGGTACCACGTGACCCCTCACACAAGACAGGCTGCCGGCGCTGAGAGCAGATCGCAGGAACTGGGTGAGTATTTCTCTGCAAGCGGGCGGGCGCACGGGGGATGGGAGGAGGGAGGTGACCCCCAAACTTTATTTTAACCCCTTAGTGACAGAGCCAATTTGGTACTGAATGACCGAGCCAATTTTTACAATTCTGACCACTGTCACCTTATGAGGTTATAACTCTGGAACGCTTCAACGGATCCCGCTGATTCAAGATTGTTTTTTCATGACATATTGTACTTCATGTTAGTGGTAAGATTTCTTCGATATTACTTGCGATTATTTAGGAAAAAAACGTAAATATGGCAAACATTTTTAAAATTTTGCAATTTTCAAACTTTGTATTTTTATGCCCTTAAATCAGATAGAGATGTCACAAAAAATAGTTAATAAATAACATTTCCCACATGTCTACTTCACATCAGCACAATTTTTTTGTTAGGGAGTTATAAGGCTGCCGTCACACTAGCAGTATTTGGTCAGTATTTTACATCAGTATTTCTCAGCCAAAACCAGGAGTGGGTGATAAATACAGAAGTGGTGCATATGTTTCTATTATACTTTTCCTCTAATTGTTCCACTCCTGGTTTTGGCTTACAAATACTGATGTAAAATACTGACCAAATACTGCTAGGGTGACGGCAGCCTAAGGGTTAAAAGTTGACCAGCGATTTCTCATTTTTACACCACCATTTTTCTTTAGGGACCACGTCACATTTGAAGTCATTTTGAGGGGTTTATATGATAGAAAATACCCAAGTGTGACACCATTCTAGAAACTGCATCCCTCAAGGTTCTCAAAACCACATTCAAGAAGTTTATTCACCCTTTACGTGCTTCACAGGAACTGAAACAATGTGGAAGGAAAAAATGAACATTTAACTTTTTTTTGCATACATTTTACATCAGAACCATTTTTCTTAATTTTTACGAGCGTAAAAACAGAAATTTAACCATAAATTTTGTTGTGCAATTTCTCCTGAATACGGCGATACCCCATATGTGGGGGTAAACCACTGTTTGGGCGCACTGCAGAGCTTGGAAGAGAAGGATCGCCGTTTGACTTTTTCAATGCAGAATTGGCTGGAATTGAGATCGGACGCCATGTCGCGTTTGGAGATCCCCTGATGTGCCTAAACAGTAGAAACCCCCCACAAGTGACCCCATTTTGGAAACTAGACCCTTTACGGAACTTATCTAGATGTGTGGTGAGCACTAATCTGTTGACCAGTTTGTCAGAGTACGCCGATACCCCATATGTACGGGAGGGGGGGGGGGGCACTGTTTGGGCACCCATCAAAGCTCGGAAGGGAAGGAGCGCCGCTTGGAAAGCAGACTTTGATGGGATGGTCTGTGGGCGTCATGTTGCATTTGCAGAGCTCCTGATGTACCTAAACAGTAGAAACCCCCCACAAGTGATCCCATTTTGGAAACTAGACCCCCCAAAGAGCTTATCTAGATGTGTGGTGAGCACTATGAACCCCCAACTGCTTCACAGAAGTTTATAATATAGAGCCATGAAAAAAAAAAATCATGTTTTTTTCCACAAAAATGATCTTTTCACCCCCAAATTTTTACTTTCACAAGGGTAACAGGAGAAATTGGACACCAAAATTTATTGTGCAATTTATGCTGAGTAGGCTGATACCCCATATGTGGGGGTAAACCACTGTTTGGGCGCATGGCAGAGCTCGGAAGGGAAGGAACGCAGTTTTGGAATGCAGACTTTGATAGAATGGTCTGCGGGCGTTATGTTGCATTTGCAGAGCCCCTGATGTACCTAAACAGTAGAAACCCCCACAAGTGACCCCATTTTGGAAACTAGACCCCCCAAGGAACTTATCTAGATGTGTGGTGAGAACTTTGAATGCCCAAGTGCTTCACAGAAGTTTATAATGCAGAGTCGTAAAAATAAAAAAATAATTTTTTTTCCCACAAAAAAGATTTTTTTTTTAGCCCCCAAGGTTTTATTTTCACAAAGGAAACAGGAGAAATTGGACCCCAAAAGTTGTTGTTCAATTTATCCCGAGTACGCTGATGCCCCATATGTGGGGGTAAACCACTGGGCGCACGGCAAAGCTCAGAAGGGAGGGAGCACCATTTGACTTTTTGAGTGCAAAATTGGCTGTCGTGTTTGGAGACCCCCTGATGTACCTAAACAGTGGAAACCCCCCCCCCCCCAATTCTAACTCCAAACCTAACCCCAACACACCCCTAACCCCAACCCGATCCATAATCCTAATCACAACCCTAACGATAATCACAATCCTAACCCCAAAACAACCCTAATCTCAACATTAACCATAACCCTAATCAAAACCCTAAATCCTACACACCTAATCCTAATCTCAAACCTAACCCTAATCCCAATACACCCCTAACCTCAACCCTAACCCTAATTCCAAACGTAACCCTAATGCCAACCCTAATCCAAACCCTAACCCTTATCCCAACTCTAACCCTAACTTTAGCCGCAACCCTAGCCTTAACTTTAGCCCCAACCCTAACTTTAGCCCCAACCCTAACCCTAACTTTAGCCCCAACCCTAACCCTAAATTTAGCCCCAACCCTAACCCTAGCCCTAACTTTAGCCCCAATCCTACTTTCACACTTGTGTCGTGTGGCATCTGTCGCAATCCGTAGTTTTGGACAAAAAAACGGATCCTGCAAATGTGCCCGCAGGATGCGTTTTTTTGCCCATAGACTTGTATTGCCGACGGATCGCAACGGATGGCCACACGTTGCGTCCGTCGTGCACTGGATCCGATGTGTTTTGGTGGACTGTCGTCACAAAAAACGTTCAATGTAAGGTTTTCTTGTCCGTCGCATCCGCCATTTCCAACCGCGCATGCGCGGCCGTAACTCCGCCCCCTCCTCCCCAGGACATAGACTGGGCAGCAGATGCGTTGAAAAACTGCATCCGCTGCCCACGTTGTGCACAATTTTCACAACGTGCGTCGGTACATAGGGCCAACGCATTGCGACGGCCCCGTACCGACGCTAGTGTGAAAGAAGCCTAACCCTAGCCCTAAATTTAGCCCCAACCCTAATTTTAGCCCCAACCCTAATTTTAGTCCCAACTCCTCTAGCTGCCGGCCAGCAGATCATGGCGGGCGCACTGCACATGCACTCGCCATTTTCTTACCGGATGAAGAAGCCGGCGGGCAGGAGGGGACGCAGGAGGATCCAGGGACACGAATCCAGGGACCGAATCCCCCTATTTCTCTGTCCTCTGATGTGCGATCACATCAGAGGACAGAGATTAACACACCGCTTTTTTTTTTTTTTTTTGCGGTTGCCGGTAAACAGTTAATTACCGGCGATCGCAAAACAGGGTCGGTAAAAACCGACCCCGATCATGTTCTTTGGGGTCTCAGCTACCCCCGGCAGCCGAGACCCCAAAGATCTTCCGGGTGCCGGCCGGCGGGCGCACTGCGAATGAACCCATTTTTGGGCCGGAACAAGATGGCAGCTCCCATCGGGAGCCACGAGGAGCACCGTGGGGAGTCAGGTGAGTATTGGGGGGCGATCGGGGACCCCATTTCTCTGTCCTTTGATGTGCGATTGCATCGGAGGACAGAGAAATTAAATGGGAAATTGTGTTTTGTTTTTGCGACCGCCGGTAAACGGTTAATTACCGGCGATCGCAACCCGGGGGTCGGTAAAAAACCCCGAATCATGTTCTCTGGGGTCTCGGCTATCCCCGGTAACCGAGACCCCAGAGAAAATCCGACTCTGGGGGGCGCTATTCACTTTTTCCACAGCGCCGTTAATTAACGGTGCTGTGGTTTAAGTACCCTTAACTGCCGCCGTTAAAAGGTGTATCGGTAATCGTTAAGGGGTTAAACAAAAAAAAACAACTCGATCTTTCATCCCTTCTCTCCTGCAGGGGAGAAGAGATGAATGCCGCCTTCAGCACCACACACAGGGGGACAGCGTTTACTGTAGCGCTGTCTCTCCTACCGCAGTACGTGCACACGGAGGAGAGTGCACACTGTTCTCCGTGTGCACGTGTGCGGGACGCTTTGCGGATCGTACTGCCACAGAAAAGCGGACATGTCTCCGTGTTTTCAACACGAACACACGGTCCGTGAAAAGACGAAGACATGTGCATAGACCCATTCATTTGAATGGGTCTATGTGTGTCAGTGTCTCCGGTACGTGAGAAAACGGTCACCACACGTACCAGAGACACTGACGTGTGAAAGAGGCCTTAGGAAATAATAGAGCTATAATACAGGCCTTTCTGTATGTGTATTTAGGCGGGGGCTACACGGTCACACAACAGGAGTATCAGGGTGATCAAATTACAACATTATGTCTATAGATGGTCTATGGGTTTACATTGTGAACCTGCTGGATTTTTGCTTGCAGGTCTCAAGTTGCATCCCTTGCTGATTTTGTAAGTTTTCCCACTGACAAAGTAAATGACATTGCCCAGTAAATGACATCACTGGAGTCAGTGTCTCTGTCTCTATACTATGCTGCTCTGAGATGGGGAGAACAACCAACCACCAGAGCAAAGGCCCTAACCCCAAGAAAGAATCACATAGCAGGGTATATGTTTTATAACAGTAAATCTTTATTTGTAGTGGTAATACACAAATATAAGTGCACATGTTGGATAAAAAAAACAAATAACCAAGATAAAATCTCCAAAAAAGTTATATATAAAAACCAATATAGGCATGAGGTGTACCAAAAAAGGAAAGAATATCAGGACTCCTTAAAAACAATCTGGAATAGTAATATGTGCCAATGGTGGAAAAAAAATGGTAAAATTTATAAAATAAGCAACGTGAACGTCCAATACAAAATCACTATGGGGTTAAAAATAACCCATAATAGGGTTAAGCTGTAAAAGCAACCTTTGTATGGAGAGAGTGCAAAAAAAAAAAAAAGGTGCAAATGTGCAAACCTGCAGTGTTCTAATAGTGTGGAAGGCACCCAAAGTATGGTAAGTGCAAATTGGCACAATATAAACAAAAAGGCAGTGAAAGGAGATAATGAAAGATTGTAGCGGAGATTCCTATACCTTAATGGCGTCACCGAATCCAACCAATGCGCACCCCGACGCGCGTTTCTGATTGAAAATCCTTCGTCCTAACCTGATTTCTTGGGGTTAGGTCATTTGCTCTGGTGGTTGGTTGTTCTCTGCTTATATGAGTGGTTTCCACTCGCTCTATCTTGTTTTCACTAGGGTTCATTTAATAATTTTTAATTACCGTATATTTTATATCTCCTTTATATTGGATCTGATTTTATTGCCCCTTTTAGTGTTAACAATTTTTGCTCTGAGATGGGGGTAGCAAAAACCTGGGGACAAATTCCCTATAAGACTGGGATTAGGTGGAAGTCTCCAGACTTCACACAATGGTAGAAGTCACGGAAAAGTGCGATCAAGCATGTTAGGACTTCAATTTGCCCAATACTTTTTTCCCAGAACTGAAAAACCTCTTTCTGAGGTCTGTCGGCAGCTTTTTGCCCTTTAGTGATCTAAATACTATGCTCGGAGTGTGCATGATTATGGAGGATGATGGATTTACAGCTATCCTGTGTATATCCGGCACCTTAGTCAATAAAAATTAAACTAAATAAAAAATGCAGAAAATGAAAACGCACGTGTACCTTAGTCCTACTGCAATTCATTCATCACCAGTGGCAGATGGTACTAGAAGTGTGGGCCCGCTCTGTGGTTTATAAAGCTTTGCAATGGCCACGTGCACAAATAAATGAAAAACTAGTGAATTACAAAACACCAGAGGCAATTTCCCCAGCGACAGATATTAAGGTAATATTTAAGAAGAATGAATCATCATCCTTTATAATCCCAGAATAATGAATGAATCACCAAGCTCTTAGCGGTGCAGACGTGAGTTAATATGCCTGACAGTACGAGACAGAGCTTGTAAACACACTGCGCCAACACCACAGCTCCGACCTTTTCCCTCCAACATTAAGCAAACGCATCCCGCTCATTTTGTTTTTTTACGGCTAGTCAGACACAATGGCATTTGTGCTCCGCCGTACACGACGCTTCCCCTTAACATCAGCATTATCTTTTTGTATGTCTGTGCTCCGGAAAGAAGAGACAAAGTGAGCAATAAAGCAAAGCAGTAATAAGAACATTCATAACACACGATATCTATGAATTCAATATAATGAATATTGACATTCAGCATTCTAGAAAAGTGTTTAATCAAGGAACAATCCTAAAGTCAGATACAGTGGGGCAAAAAAGTATTTAGTCAGTCAGCAATAGCGCAAGTTCCACCACTTAAAAAGATGAGAGGCGTCTGTAATTTACATCATAGGTAGACCTCAACTATGGGAGACAAACTGAGAAAAAAAAATCCAGAAAATCACATTGTCTGTTTTTTTAACATTTTATTTGCATTTTATGGTGGAAAATAAGTATTTGGTCAGAAACAAAATTTCATCTCAATACTTTGTAATATATCCTTTGTTGGCAATGACAGAGGTCAAACGTTTTCTGTAAGTCTTCACAAGGTTGCCACACACTGTTGTTGGTATGTTGGCCCATTCCTCCATGCAGATCTCCTCTAGAGCAGTGATGCTTTTGGCTTTTCGCTTGGCAACACGGACTTTCAACTCCCTCCAAAGGTTTTCTATAGGGTTGAGATCTGGAGACTGGCTAGGCCACTCCAGGACCTTGAAATGCTTCTTACGAGGCCACTCCTTCGTTGCCCTGGCGGTGTGCTTTGGATCATTGTCATGTTGAAAGACCCAGCCACGTTTCATCTTCAATGCCCTTGCTGATGGAAGGAGGTTTGCACTCAAAATCTCACAATACATGGCCCCATTCATTCTTTCATGTACCCGGATCAGTCGTCCTTGCCCCTTTGCAGAGAAACAGCCCCAAAGCATGATGTTTCCACCACCATGCTTTACAGTAGGTATGGTGTTTGATGGATGCAACTCAGTATTCTTTTTCCTCCAAACACGACAAGTTGTGTTTCTACCAAACAGTTCCAGTTTGGTTTCATCAGACCATAGGACATTCTCCCAAAACTCCTCTGGATCATCCAAATGCTCTCAAGCAAACTTCAGACGGGCCCGGACATGTACTGGCTTAAGCAGTGGGACACGTCTGGCACTGCAGGATCTGAGTCCATGGTGGCGTAGTGTGTTACTTATGGTAGGCCTTGTTACATTGGTCCCAGCTCTCTGCAGTTCATTCACTAGGTCCTCCTGCGTGGTTCTGGGATTTTTGCTCACCGTTCTTGTGATCATTCTGACCCCACGGGGTGGGATTTTGCGTGGAGCCCCAGATCGAGGGAGATTATCAGTGGTCTTGTATGTCTTCCATTTTCTAGTTATTGCTCCCACTGTTGATTTCTTCACTCCAAGCTGGTTGGCTATTGCAGATTCAGTCTTCCCAGCCTGGTGCAGGGCTACAATTTTGTTTCTGGTGTCCTTTGACAGCTCTTTGGTCTTCACCATAGTGGAGTTTGGAGACAGACTGTTTGAGGGTGTGCACAGGTGTCTTTTTATACTGATAACAAGTTTAAACAGGTGCCATTACTACAGGTAATGAGTGGAGGAAAGAGGAGACTCTTAAAGAAGAAGTTACAGGTCTGTGAGAGCCAGAAATCTTGATTGTTTGTTTCTGACCAAATACTTATTTTCCACCATAATATGCAAAAAAATGATAAAAAAACAGACAATGTGATTTTCTGGATTTTTGTTTCTCAGTTTGTCTCCCATAGTTGAGGTCTACCTATGATGTAAATTACAGACGCCTCTCATCTTTTTAAGTGGTGGAACTTGCACTATTGCTGACTGACTAAATACTTTTTTGCCCCACTGTATGTATGTATGTATATATATATATATATATATATATATATATACACACGTGCAAAATACGACGGCCATATCATATCCTGCTAAGCATGTAGCAGTGCTCAGAATGCTGAGCTTTGTATAACCCCTCCCACATCCCTGATTGGCAGCTTATTGTGTACACAGTCAGCAAGCTGCCAATCAGTGGTGGGAGCGGGGTTACACAGGTTAACTGGACTGGCCTGCACACGAGACCTAGTCCTGCAATGATAATCTGCTGATAAAACACTGATTGCATTGAAACAACAACACACAGGCTAATTAGTGACACACTCGTGGAATTAGGTTATTTTGCACTATATTATGCTGTTCTCAGATTAAATAGCATGTTTTGAAGGCATGCGGTTTATGGGTATGTGCACACGCTGCGGATTTTGCTGCGGATCCGCCGCGGTTTTCCGCGAGTTTGCAGTACCATGTAAACTTATGGAAAACAAAATCCGCAGTGCACATGCTGCGGAAAAAAATGAGCGGAAACGCTGCAGTTTACATTCCGCAGCATGTCAATTCTTTGTGCGGATTCCGCAGCGGTTTACACCTGCTCCATAATAGGAACCCGCAGGTGTAAAACCGCAGGTGAGATCTGCACAAAAAAAGGCAGAAAAAACGCGGTAATTCCGCAGTGTGGATTTTACAAAAATCAGTGCGGAAAAATCTGCACAACGGGGGTGAATTATTCTTCATTATGTCGGACGTACTGTTCATTTGTTAAATAAGTCAAGGGACATCAGCCATTGTTTCATATGAGACTGTCCGTTGACCCTTATTGTATATTAATTTGTGGAATGCATGTTGATTACATATTCCATCAACCCCCTGCAGTGCACTAGTCTGCACAACTTGAAGGAAAATTATGCAGTTTAATTGAACAATTAAGCAATGAGCGATACTCTCACCCCACCTTTCCCTAATCCTGTGGGACAATGTCATAAAATGAGATCTGTGGAATATAAAAAGGACCGTGCTCCTGTTATCAGTGTGACTCTACAGGACGTCAGCCCAAAAATGACAGTTCCAGCTGGTGGAATACAGATCACGGAGCCCACAAAGTAGTTTGGAGAACCCAGGTTGGGATAGTCAGGTCACCTAGCCACATACCTTGCTGCACTTGTTCCACTTCCTAAGCTACCTCATCTCTGTTGGTGCCCGCCAAAAGCAGGATGCTACTTGGTTGGGATTGTTGGCCCTGGATGCCCTGAATTTGCGGAGGTTCTAATTCCCAGTCAGCAAGAGGAAGGGAGACAAGAAGGGCGAGGAGAAGGGCGACAAGAAGGGCGAGGAGAAGAGCAAGAAGGACGAGGAGAAGGTCGAGGAGAACGGCGAGGAGAAGGGTGAGGAGAAGGGCGAGGAGAAGGGCGAGGAGAAGGGCAAGAAGGACGAGGAGAAGGTCGAGGAGAACGGCGAGGAGAAGGGTGAGGAGAAGTGTGAGGAGAAGTGTGAGGAGAAGGGCGAGGAGAAGGGCGAGGAGAAGGGCGACAAGAAGGGCGACAAGAAGGGCGACAAGAAGGGTGAGGAGAAGGGCGAGAAGGGGGGCGAGAAGGGCGAAGAGAAAAGCGAGGAGAAGGGCGAGGAGAAGGGGCGAGACTGACTTTTGCACCATCTTGTGTACTTGCTGGGAATGTACTATATGTTGTTGACTGTTCGTGATCCAATAAATTACCGAGAGTGTGGTACTCTCACCCGGTGTTGTCCGAGTAGTGTTCTATCCACGGGGATGGAATACGGGCGTTCAGTGGGATGAGTCCTGATACGTAAAGTCTTTCTAAAGACAGCCAGGCCAGCGGACAGGAGCACCGCTGACCCTCATATCTCCACATCATCCAAACATAAATCTACAATATCTCTATACAATGGTCAACACTAGGCTCAGCATTCATAAGTGCAGCTGGGATTGTCTGGGATGTGCTCATCTTCAAGATATCCTTCTAACAAAAAAGTGATCATCTAAATGGACAACTCCTAAAAGGACAGTACGTGTCAGGAAGATTAATGTTAAAGGGAATCTGTAAGAAAGATTTCACGCTCCAAACTATTTATAAGTGCATGTAGATCTTTCAAATACAAGTCCATCCATACCTTTACATGACCAGTCCACTCCTTCGACACTATGAAATCAAGAGTTTAAATTGATCTGTAAATGAAGCTGAAGGGCTATGGTAGATCTGAAACCGCTGTCACTCCAGCTCTATTGCAGGAAGTCACACAGGAGGCGCTGAGTGGAGAATAGAGCTGGAGTGACAGAGGCTTTAGATCTACCATAGCCCATCAGCTTCATTTGCATATCAATTCAATCGCTGATTTATCGGTATTGGAGGATCGGACTGGCCATGTGAAGGCATTGCTGGACTTATATTTGAAAAACCTACATGCACGTATAGACAATTTGGGCAGGTGATATTCTGCTGAAAAATTCCCTATAATTTCTAAAGGCTTTTCCTCTATACATAGAGGTAATAAAAATAATCATCCAGAATGAAAATCTTTTTTGTTTTGTTGCATGAATATAGAAACTTTAATATGGAAACCCCTTTAAGCCACTGTGCACGACTTCAATTCTACATTGCCAGAGTTGATGGCTGGCAGAGATGCTTCCTGAAATTGGAGCAAGCATCCAATGTAAGGGAACAGAACACAGATCAGTGACCACAGGAAAGATGCTCCAAGGTGTCACTTACATTCTTTATAGTATTGAAACGTAATATGGGAAGAAAAAGTCAATAAATCCCTGTATGTTCAAGGTTATATTTTTTTATTGAGAGATTACTGTAAAGCTGCGTGTTCAGTAGAACAATGGCATGAGGCATTTCAGAATAACGAAGTTAAAGGGACGGTCTTATAAAGACAACCCTATCCATATGCCATAAAGAATTTTGGAGGACCGCAAATAAATTTTAGCCTATATATATATATATATATATATATATATATATATATATATATATATATATATATATATATATATATATATATGTATATATATATATATATATATATATATATATATATATGTATATATGTATATATATATATATATATATGTATATATATATATATATATGTATATATATATATGTATATATTTGAAAAACCATTTTATCAACCCCCTCAACAATCTCAAAAATGGAGGCCCAAACTCCCCTGTGGATGGACTGTTCGTGCACCTGCATGACAACAGCTCCACTCACTATTACAGGACTGACGGGGACGGCGCATCATAAGTGACCGAAGTGGTGGACACCACTGCACAATTCACATAGGACACTTTGTGACCCCTGTACTCCGGTTCAGTAAGGGTCCAAGAAGATTGCACCCCAAGAGATCATACGTCATCTATCATACGGATAGGAAATAAATATTTTGGGGGAAAAACCTGAGTGTAACTATGCAACCAAGTGAAATGGAATAGGTTTGAGAAGTGGCCACAGTTTGGTCATTTTGTTTGGTTATCCCCAAAATACTGACACTTTTATGTTATTCTGCATCTTAGGCATAGGCATAGGGGATAACATCACAATTTATTCAACCCTTTTAATATTTAAGCATACCTAAACATTTAGGACAAATGTAAGTTTCCAAATTTGTGTGTAGAGTTTGGCGAAGGTCCTTTTCTGTTCCAGCATGACTATTGCAGTTCAAGAAGCAAGATCAATAAAGACACGATTAGATAAATTTACACTGGTCCACAAAGAGTCTGGCCTGACTTTTGGGATGAACTAAAACGGAGATTATGAGCCCTCTCACCCAACATCAAAGTTTGAACAAAAAAATGTTCTTCTAGAAGAATGGGCAAAAAATATCATAAACACTCCAAAATATTACAGAAAGTCTTCCCAGAAGAGTAGAAGCTGTTATACCTGTAAAGTGGGGACCATATTAATGCCTATGGTTTTGAAAAATGGAAGGTCAAAGTCTACTGCAGATGTATTGTGTAAGTGTCCCAATATTTCTGGTCATATATTGTGTAATATTTTTGTTTAGTTTTGTGGTTCATGCATACATAAAATCCAGAGTCAAGGACTGGAGTAAGACTCTGGCATGGAGCATGGAGTAAAGGACTGGAGTAAGACTCTGGCATGGAGCATGGAGTAAAGGACTGAGTAAGACTCTGGCGTGGAGCATGGAGTAAAGGACTGGAGTAAGACTCTGGCATGAAGCATGGAGTAAAGGACTGGAGTAAGACTCTGGCGTGGAGCATGGTGTAAAGGACTGGAGTAAGACTCTGGCGTGGAGCATGGAGTAAAGGACTGGAGTAAGACTCTGGCATGAAGCATGGAGTAAAGGACTGGAGTAAGACTCTGGCGTGGAGCATGGTGTAAAGGACTGGAGTAAGACTCTGGCGTGGAGCATGGAGTAAAGGACTGGAGTAAGACTCTGGCATGGAGCACGGAGTAAAGGACTGGAGTAAGACTCTGGCATGGAGCACGGAGTAAAGGACTGGAGTAAGACTGGCATGGAGCATGGAGTAAAGGACTGGAGTAAGACTCTGGCGTGGAGCATGGAGTAAAGGACTGGAGTAAGACTCTGGCGTGTAGCATGGAGTAAAGGACTGGAGTAAGACTCTGGCATGGAGCACGGAGTAAAGGACTGGAGTAAGACTCTGGCATGGAGCACGGAGTAAAGGACTGGAGTAAGACTGGCATGGAGCATGGAGTAAAGGACTGGAGTAAGACTCTGGCGTGGAGCACGGAGTAAAGGACTGGAGTAAGACTGGCATGGAGCATGGAGTAAAGGACTGGAGTAAGACTCTGGCATGGAGCACGGAGTAAAGGACTGGAGTAAGACTCTGGCATGGAGCACGGAGTAAAGGACTGGAGTAAGACTCTGGCATGGAGCACGGAGTAAAGGACTGGAGTAAGACTGGCATGGAGCATGGAGTAAAGGACTGGAGTAAGACTCTGGCGTGGAGCATGGGGTAAAGGACTGGAGTAAGACTCTGGCGTGTAGCATGGAGTAAAGGACTGGAGTAAGACTCTGGCGTGGAGCATGGAGTAAAGGACTGGAGTAAGACTCTCGCATGGAGCATGGAGTCAAGTACTGGAGTAAGACTCTCGCATGGAGTAAAGGACTGGAGTAAGACTGGCGTGAAGCATGGAGGTGCACGCCACTCGTCAGAAATTCCTATAAATCAGGAGATTTTCCCTCATCAAAACCGGTGAGAAAATCAGGGCGTACATATCTATTTAGCAATCAGCTATTATTGCTGGGGAAAAGGGCAGGCAATCATTTATTTCCTGTGGGTTGAGTAAAAATAAATGGGAAAACAAACTAAGTCTTATTGAAAATCTCCAATTTTTGTCTACAGTTTATGGGAAGACTTATGTGTCTCCGTGGATGAAGACCACAAACACGATTTGGTTGATGCTACAGACTTGTGCTGCACAATAGGAGCTTTGGCCCCAATCGGAAGGGATTTTTTAATAAAAAAAAAGTATTTACAAAGATACTACTGTAATTGCACTGGAGCACGAACAAAACCTTTTCTCACTCTCTCTCATGTATGGAAGTGCACATATCTGAACACATTAATTTTTAGGATTAGCAATAAGTCACAGCAGAGTCGGCCATTACCAGGAGAACGCCGCTGCTGTGATCGCCATAGGTTCAGAGACCCGTCCGTCCTTTATAGTTCTCTTATATAATGAGGTCCATCATACCGCTGACTAGTGGATACAATTCCCGCAGATTAGCAGCGAATAGGACATCTCTCTCCATTGCCAGTCAGGGAAATCAGTCGCCTTTCCAAGAGAAAGTGAAGTTGAACTTTCATTGGCAAATTACCAAGGCGGCATGTGGCTGCGCAGTCACCGTCCAGGTTCTGATACAAGACCGAAAATGACTATCTGGAATAGAGTTTTCCGGAGCGACATATTACAGCGGGGCAGTGAGGAAAGTGGCAGATCTGTCTCCATTCTGTCACATTTCATGCAATCAGGGAACGTGCACAGCAGAAAAAGAAAGCAGGTTTATTGTGTATCAGACAGGATCGAATGGTTAGAACTGGTGGCGAGAAGGGAGCGTCACTGCATCCGGACGCTCCATGACTTCAGCTAATTAGACTCACTCATTACAAGCTTGCGGTCACCGCTCCCTTTAAAAAAAAAAAAAATAGGGTGTGACTTGGTCACACTCTGCGCCTGAGAAACCGAACAGATCGTGCAAATCCTGCGGGCACCACCGTCATTGAGATGCCAATCATCTAACCAGAAAATGGCGACTCCCACAGATAACTTTCCCCCTAAATTATCACAACATTGTACATTTCTATATATATATATATCTGATTCATTAATTCATATGTTTGTGTGTGTGCTGAGCTGGAGGGTGAGTGTGAGTGGTGTGCGCTGGACTGGAGGGTGTGAGTGGTGTGCGCTGGAGGGTGAGTGTGAGTGGTGTGCGCTGGACTGGAGGGTGTGAGTGGTGTACGCTGGAGGGTGAGTGTGAGTGGTGTGCGCTGGACTGGAGGGTGTGAGTGGTGTACGCTGGACTGGAGGGTGTGAGTGGTGTACGCTGGAGGGTGAGTGTGAGTGGTGTGCGCTGGACTGGAGGGTGTGAGTGGTGTACGCTGGAGGGTGAGTGTGAGTGGTGTGCGCTGGACTGGAGGGTGTGAGTGGTGTACGCTGGACTGGAGGGTGTGAGTGGTGTACGCTGGAGGGTGAGTGTGAGTGGTGTGCGCTGGACTGGAGGGTGTGAGTGGTGTACGCTGGAGGGTGAGTGTGAGTGGTTTGCGCTGGACTGGAAGGTGAGTGGTGTGCGCTGAGCTGGACAGAGTGTGAGTGGTGGGCGCTGGATGGTGAGTGTGAGAGGTGTGCACTGAGCTGGAGAGTGAGTGGTGTGCTCTGGACTGGAAGGTGAGTGTGAGAGGTGTGCACTGAGCTGGAGAGTGAGTGGTGTGCGCTGGAGAGTGGTGTGCGCTGGAGAGTGGTGTTTGCATGTATAGCGAATATATATATATATATATATATCTCTACTATATAATTGTCTAAGGGTCACTTCCGTCTGTCTTTCTGTCACGGATATTCATTGGTCACGGCCTCTGTCTGTCATGAAAATCCAAGTCGCTGATTGGTCGCAGTAAAACAGCCACGACCAATCAGCGACGGGCACAGTGCGGAAGAAAATGGTCGCTCCTTACTCCCCGCAGTCAGTGCCCGGCGCCCGCATATCCCCTCTGGTCACCGCTCACACAGGGTTAATGGCAGCGTTGGCCGCGGTGTAATGCACTCGGTTAACGCTGCTATTAACCCTGTGTGACCAACTTTTTACTATTCATGCTGCTATTCAGCATGAATAGTAAAAATATCTAATGTTAAAAATAATTAAAAAAAATAAAAAATAGTTATATACTCACCCTCCATTGGCCCCCGGATCGAAGCGGTGACCGACGCTCCTCGCAACGCCCCGGTGACCGCTCCATGCATTGCGGTCTCGCGAGATGATGACGTGTGCTCTCGCGAGACCGCTACGTCATCATCTCGCGAGACGGCAATGCACTCTTCAGACCGGAGCGCACGAGGAGCGTCGGTAACCGCTTCGATCCGGGGGCGAACAGAGGGTGAGTATATAACTATTTTTTATTTTAATTCTTTTTTTTTTTTAACAGGGATATGGTGCCCACACTGCTATAGACTGCGTGGGCTGTGCAATATACTGCGCAGGCTGGGCAATATACTACGTGGGCTGAGCAATATACTACGTGGGCTGAGCAATATACTACCTGGGCTGCGCAATATACTACCTGGGCTGCGCAATGTACTGCGCAATGTACTGCGTGGGCTGCGCAATGTACTTTGTGGGCTGCGCAATGTACTTCGTGGGTTGCGCAATGTACTGCGTGGGCTGCGCAATATACTACGCATACATTTTCTAGAATACCCAATGCGTTAGAATCTGGCTACCATCTAGTGTATATATATATATATTTGTCCAAGGGTCACTTCCATCTGTCTGTCTTTCTTGGAAGATAGCCGTAGGCACTACTATAAATTGTGGTGCACAAGTAGGTGCCCAAACCGTACTTATGTTGTAGATAAACTTGGCACACACGTGGTCAAATGAAAGTGAGATTTAATTGAAAGAGTACACACAATATTGACGTTTCGGTCTCAGGTTAGACCTTCATCAATGTACCTCTCAGAGTATTTCATAGATTGACGTTCTAAAAACGTCAATCTATGAAATACTCTAAGAGAGGTACATTGATGAAGGTTGAACCTGAGACCGAAACGTCAATATTGTATGTACTCTTTCAATTAAATCTCACTTTCATTTGACCACGTGTGTGCCAAGTTTGTCTGTCTTTCTGTCACGGATATTCATTGGTCGCGGCCTCTGTCTGTCATGGAAATCCAAGTCGCTGATTGGTCGTGGCAAAACGCCCACGACCATTGCCACGACCAATCGGCGACGGGCGCAGTCTGGCGGCAACATGGCCACTCCTTCCTCCCCAGTCAGTGCCCGCTCCATACTCCCCTCCAGTCAGCCCTCACACAGGGATAATGCCAGCGTTACCGGAGCGCAGTGTAACGCACTGCAGTTACGCAGCTATTAACCCTGTGTGACCAACTTTTTACTATTGATGATGCGTATGCAGCATCAAGCATCAATAGTAAAAAGATCTACTGTTACAAATAATAATATTAAAAAAAAAAAACGTTATTCTCACCCTCCGACGTGTCATCCTGTCCTCGGCAGTGCAAGCAGCAGGTTCTGGTGCTAAGGATGCTATGCGACAAGGACCTGCCATGACGTCACGGTCATGTGACCGCGACGTCATCACAGGTCCTGCGCTCATACCAAACCTGGGACCGGAAGCTGCCGAGTGCGAGGCGACAGGTCTACAAGGGGCCCTCAGATGGTGAGTATATGTTTATTTTTTATCCTGTTACATAAGTGGCTGGGCAATATACTACGTAGCCGGGCAACATACTACGTGACTGGCCAATATATTACGTGTCTGTGCTTTATACTATGCGGCTCTGTGCTGTATACTAAGTGGCTGGGCAATATACTACGTGAGCGATGGGTACAGTCCGGCAGAAAAATGGCCGCTCCTTACTCCCCGCAGTCTGTGCCCGGCGCCCGCTCCATACTTGCCGCAGTCAGTGCCCGGCGCCCGCTCCATACTCCCCTCCAGTCACCGCTCACACAGGGTTAATGCCAGCGGTAACAGACCGCGTTATGCCGCGGGTAACTCACTCCGTTACCGCCGCTATTAACCCTGTGTGACCAAGTTTTTACTATTGATGCCGCCTATGCAGCATCAATAGTAAAAAGATCTAATGTTAAGGCAAAATACTACGTGGCTGGGCAATATACTACGTGCCTGGGCAATATACTACATAGCTGGGAAATATACTACGTGACTGGGCAATATACTACGTGAATGGGCAATATACTATGTGGCTCTGTGCTGTATACTACGTAGCTGGGCAATATACTACGTGGTTCTGTGCTGTACACTACGTAGCTGGGCAATATACTACGTGGCTGGGCAATATACTCCGTGGCTGTGCTATATACTATGCGGCTGGGCAATATACTACGTCGCTGGGAAATATACTACATGACTGGGCAATATACTACGTGGCTGGGCAATATACTACGTGGACATGCATATTCTAGAATACCCGATGCGTTAGAATCGGGCCACCATATAGTCTACTATATAATTGTCTAAGGGTCACTTCCGTCTTGCTGTCTGTCCTTCTGTCACGGATATTCATTGGTCGCGGCCTCTGTCTGTCATGGAAATCCAAGTCGCTGATTGGTCGCGGCAAAACAGCCACGACCAATCAGCGACGGGTACAGTCCGGTGGAAAAATGGCCGCTCTTTACTTCCCGCAGTCAGTGCCTGGCGCCCGCTCCATACTCCCTGCAGTCAGTGACCGGTGCCCGCTACATACTCCCCGCAGTCAGTGCCTGATGCCCGCTCCATACTCCCCGCAGTCAGTGCCCGGCGCCTGCTCCATACTCCCCGCAGTCAGTGCCCGACGCCCGCTACATACTCCCCGCAGTCTGTGCCCGGCGCCCGCTCCATACTCCCCACAGTCTGTGCCCGGCGCCCGCTCCATACTCCCCGCAGTCTGTGCCCGGCGCCCGCTCCATACTCCCCTCCAGTCACCGCTCACACAGGGTAAAATGCCAGTGGTAACGGACCGCGTTATGCCGCAGGTAACTCACTCCGTTACCGCCGCTATTAACCTTATGCAGCATCAATAGTAAAAAGATCTAATGTTAAGGCAATATACTATGTGGCTGGGCAATATACTACGTCACTGGGCAATATACTACGTGACTGGGCAATATACTACGTGGCTCTGTGCTGTATACTACGTAGCTGGGCAATATACTACGTGGCTCTGTGATATATACTACGTGGCTGGGCAATATACTACATGGCTGGGCAATATACTACATGGCTGGGCAATATACTACGTGGCTGGGCAATATACTACGTGGCTGGGCAATATACTACGTGGCTGGGCAATATACTACGTGGCTGGGCAATATACTACGTGGCTGGGCAATATACTACGTGGACATGCATATTCTAGAATATCCGACGCGTTCGAATCGGGCCACCATCTAGTGTATATATAAATATTCATATATATATACACACACACACACACACACACACACACACACACACACACACAAATGTATAATACACAGCATAGGTGCTTCAGGGCGGCAGGATCTCATCGGCTGACCCGCCACAGCAGACAGTGACCCACGTCCATTGTTTAGTCAGTGACCTGAATGCATCAGTCTGCAGTGTGTCTGACCCTCCCTGACGGCACGCTCCACTCATGCACAGTGCTCCCCATGTTTGCTTAGACACCAGAGTTTCATCATTAGGTACGCCCCTCGCCACAGGACAGACTTTACAGCCATAATACTTCCAACTAAATGTCAATGCAAAGCATCAATGGAGGCGAGTGCAAATTCCACACAACCCCGAGCTCTAGTTCTCTCCCTCTGGTCCAGGCGACACATGGCTCTCACCAGTCACTACCTACAAGTATGGGAAGACAAAAGAGCAAAGCAGCTGGCGACAAGCAGCAGGAACGTGGCTACAGAAGACAATAGGGAATGACAATAGGGAATGACAGCCCTGTGCGCTGAAGCTTGCAATCAAAAAAGCAGCGGTCACCGAAAGCTTCTCCTACATGACAGCGGAAAACTGCTTAAAATTCCCATGTAAGAGTATATTACGGAGCGACAGATTCAGCGTCTCCCGAATTAGAGGGATATGAATGAAACACAAGGCTGTTTGAATGAAGCACTCACTCCTGTCAACATATCATAAAAGCACGGAGCACAAATAAAGCACAAGCCGAAGAGAAAAGAAGATCCACTTTACCATAAGTGCAATTACAGCAAAGACGGAAGATGAAGAGAATTTCCATTGCCCCAGCATCCAGCCATGTCTCGTCCCACTCCCCATCACCAGCCGGCACAAGCCAATCTGCTATCTCCAGCACAATAGCAGCCACCTAACATGCAGGCTACCACATAGTCACAGACATGCACTCCATGCAATGAGGGGAGGCGGGAGGGATGGTAAGAGGAGGAGCGGGACTGCGAGGAGTGCTCAAGGTGGACAGCATCGGCATTTTAAAGAGGGATTTGGAGAAATTGTTTCCTCACTTCCACGCGTTTTAAGGAATGTATTGTTCCCAAAGCAACAGCCAGAGCGCACAACCATGCCCAAAATGAGAAGGATCTAGAGCAAGCATAAAAGAGCATTAAACAGCCGAGCAAATCAATGATGTCATGAAAGATTTCATTGAAAAAAAAAAAAGCTAAACTGAGGAGGGGTAGATGGTAGGGTAAGATGAGACAGACAGCTTCAGATGCAGAAGAACCGGGCATCCTCCTGTAGAGTGCTGCCAGTGCTCCGGCACCTAAAGGGTGAATTCACTACACTGGAGTCCGCTGCCGATAGCGCTATTCAGGGCAATGATATCGTTCATGCCCTAGCTAGCAATCGCAGAAGTGACCTTGAGAAAACGTGTCCCCTACTATGGCTCAGATGTTCAGACATAACGAAAAAAGGTGATCATAGGATGGAGACTGAAGCAACAGACACAAAGGCTGGAAGATATGACGACAGGCAGAGAGGGGATCAGTACCTTCCATGGTAACAGACGTCGGCTGCTCCTTTGAGTCCTTCGGTCCTTTCACCTTCAGATTCTGAAAAAGACAACTCAAGTCAGGAGGGAACAAAAGGAATCCTCATATTTATAAGATGATCACATCTGTCCAATCCTAGGGAGAAAGAGCTTGATGCCAATTTGTGCAACTCTAGTCCTTTACTAGAGGAATAGTGCCATATATCCAAACCCATGCCAAGATCACTGCCTCCTATACATCAGGGCATTTAATAACACTGCGTTAGTGGGCGCTAGTCCCACTCGGAGGACCGTCATGTCCTCTGAGCTACTTGTGATCAGCCGCTTTATGACTAGATCAGGGGAGATTTACCAAATTAAATCACCAGAATGTGGTGTATTCTGCGCCAACAACTGATTTTCACAACCTGCAACATATTAAGTATGTGTTTAGACTCTTTTCACACCTTTGCCAATGAAGAGAAATACCATGAAGAAAGGGACTGTGTGACCATCATCATGGTGCACTATATCTGTGTATAAACATATACTACACAATCTTATGACAAAGCCCTATTTTGCAACTCTGACGTGTTCTTTCCGCTAATATATTGACTTACCCCCCAAATTTTCATCTTCTCAAGGGATAAGAAGAAAAATTAGACCCAACATATGGTATGTGGCCAAACACTGCTGTTTGGGCACACGGCAGAGCTATCCTTCCCCACACGACCTCTGCACTTCGCCCCTTGTCTGTCGGTATTTCTCAAGGCTCTGTTCTAGGACACCTACTCTTCTCCATCTACACCTTCGGCCTTGGACACCTCATAGAATCCCACGGTATGCAGTACCATCTCTACGCTGATGACACACAGATCTACCTATCCGGACCTGACCTCACCACCTTATTTACCAAAATCCCACACTGTCTGCTATTTCAGCCTTTTCTGCTTGCTTCCTAGGACTGAATATGAACAAAACAGAATTCATCATCTTTCCCCCATCTCACTCTACCCCTCCACCAGACCTATCCATCAATGTCAATGGCTGGTCACTTTCCCCAGACCCACATGCCCGGTGCCTCGGGGTGATCCTTGACTCTGCCCTCTCTTTCAAGCCACATATCCAAGCCCTCGCCTCCTCCTGCCGTCTCAAACGCAAAAATATTTCCCGAATCCTTGCAATCCTTGACCGCGACACCACAAAAACACTAGTGCATGCCCTTATCTCCAGCCTTGACTACTGCAACCTCCTACTCTCTGGACTCCCCTCTGGCATCACTCCAATCCATCCTACACTCTGCTGCCCAACTAATCTACCTGTCTCCCCGCTATTCCACAGCCTCTCCCCTATGCCAGGCCCTTCACTGGCTTCCTATCGCCCAGAGACTCCAGTTCAAAACCCTCACAATGACATACAAAGCCATCCACAACCTGTCTCCTCCATACATCTGTGACATGGTCTCCCGTTGCCTACCTACACGCAACCTCCGATCCTCTCAAGAACTCCTTCTCTACTCCCCTCTCATCTCTTCTTCCCACAACCGCATCCACGACTTTTCTCATGCTTCCCCCATACTCTGGAACGCTCTACCCCAACACATTAGACTCTCGCCTACCATAGAAACCTTCAAAAAGAACCTGAAGACTCACCTCTTCCGACAAGCCAACAGCCTGCAGTGATCCCCAACCTACTGAGCCGCCGCACAACCATTTCTACCCTCTCTTAGTGTATCCTCACCCATCCCCTGCAGACTGTGAGCTCTCGCGGGCAGGGTCCTCCCTCCTTATGTACCTGTGTGCCTTGTTTTTTGCTCATGTTTAATGTATTTGTCTATATTTGCCCCGTATTCACATGTAAAGCGCCATGGAATAAATGACGCCACAAAAATGTATAATAATAATGTTTTGTAGCTCAAACCTGGCTGGAGTAGATTGCGGACAATCATATTGCATTTGAGAGAGTCCCTCGGGTGCCAAACCAGCAGAAACCCCAACAACCCAATTTTGGAAGTTTTTATTGCTTAACATTTTAGGGTACATAATATTTTGTAATAGTTTTTTATTGAGTCTGAAAAAAAACTGGGGGGGGGGTGGTGGCTTCAAGGTTCCTATACGCCGTTCCCTGTGTGGTGAAAGTGATAGGACAGCTTTGTTCTTCGGGTCAACGTGATACCAGATTTATATGGGTATTTTTATTCTTGGCTACTTTTCTGCTAAAACCAACCTTTTATCAAAAAATGTATTTGATTTTTCATTGTCATATTCTGAGAGCTGTAACTTTTTTTTTTATTATTTCTCTACTGAAAATGATATGACGTCTTTTTTTTTTTTTTTTTTTGAGTGTGACGAGATCATTTTCAGTGATATATTTTTACTGTTTTAATGTGACTTTTTGATCACTTTTTATGCCATTAAAAAAAGCAACATTTTTTGGAGAGTTTTTTTTTTCTTTTCCTCCACAATGTTCACCATATGGGTTTACTAATATGAGAGTTTTATAGCTTGGTTTGTTCCAAGATGTGGCGATACCAATTATGTGAGTTTTTTTTAAATTATTTTTGTATTTCCATTAATGCTGCCTTTTTAAAATGCAGCCTTTGTTCTTGCTGAGCGTTTTTTTTTTTTTTTACATTTTTACTTAGTGCCACTATGGGATTGCTAGATTCACACTGCAATACTTCTGAGACAGCCTGTTAGACTCTGTTTATCGCAGGACCTAACAGGCTAACTTTCTTTGAGGCTATTTCTTAGCCTCGGGCTGTCATGGCAGCAAAAAGGACTCGTGATCACGGGGTGTCAATTTGCTTAAAGATGGAGCCCTCTCCCTCAATTAATATGTTAGGTGTTAATATGATGTGAATTGCATTGTATTGTGTTATGGTAATGTACAGCGTGTAAGTAAAGAGTTTATGTACAATGTGAGTAGTGCAGAACATGTATACGGCAAGCACAGGATAAGACACTTTAGTGCTCAAGATAAATTGTGTTGGTAGTGTACAGCATAGGACTGCATAGGGTAAGATATAAATTAAGATTTAGGACATAAGATAGAGTGTGATAAGCATTGTAAGTGTAATATGCTTAGTGCATACTGTTATAAGATGAATAGTGTTTGTAAGGGAGATCTGCCCAGCAACAGGCTTCAGGGACAGATATAATTATGTGTTTGGTCTAGCCCACATTGGGAGGGGTTAGGGCCAGTAAAAGGAGACTGCTTCCTGTTTCTGGAGGAGAGTTCATTTGCCAAATGACAAGGTGAAGTTCAAGGTGCAGTGAGCTGATAGCAGAAGCGAGTACACAGTGTTCTGGGTGGTAAGAAGCCTTACAAGACTCCCCTGCAGACATTCCTGCAACGTCCAGAGCCTACCGCTCGACATAGGTGCTATGGAGAACACTTTATCCACTTCTGTGCAGAGGAAGATGGATGTGGAACTGGATGAGGGAAAGGTATCAAACCTTGGATATACTGTGGGACTGAATGTGAAATCACTGGGGCTGACAGGATCAGTGGATCTAGGGATAGTTCAGGAAGAACGGAAAGTAAAGCAAGAAAGGTACTGTATTCTTGAAAAAAGAAACGGAGGGTGCGGTGTCCAAATCTGCATGATACAATCTGATGTACTTCAACTGTCCAGTAAATGTTTGTGTATTGTCCCTGAATAGTGCGGCTGTTCCTGAAGATGGAGACGAGAGGACTGCAGAGGCCTGCGGTCTAGAAGTGAACGCATCACACTCTACAATAGACAGAACACTGGGACTAGGACACAATTAGCGAAATGACGACAATCAGCAACAGCTTGCCCACGGTACCGTCTTCTGGCACCTTACAAGCTGACAGCTGCTGTCTTTTTACCAATTGGGGAAGGTGGAGCCCTGAACAATAAGGCTACATAATGGACTCTCATGATACTTTCTAAAGTTACTTTGGTGGCTGTACCACCTAACGTGAATGGGAGCCTTTGCATTTAGGTGAGACCTTCCCAGCCATGGTTTTATGGATCCCTGACAAGTGTGCAGAACAGTTAGTAATTCTGGACAAATTTTGACCTTGTATAAAACAGCACCATTGGGTGACATGTATTGTGGAAAAGCACTTGGCCGTGGCATAATTACGCGTATGGCAGCGATTCGTGACAGGTTGCTCTGCCACCCAAGATCCTCACCCTGGCTGGCGTCAAGGCCTGGGTGCAGAGCCCTAAAAAAAAACCGAGGCCAATAATAAGCAGACCTAAAAAGGATGTTTCAGCTAGAGCAAGTTTTCACCTATCCACAGAGTTAACTACTAGTGATGAGCGAACGTGCTCGGATAAGGTGTTATCAGAGCATGCTCTTGCGCGAGCAAAGTGACTTCGGCTGTTTGTTTTGCGGCTCTTCGACAGCCGCAACACATGCAGGAATTACATGTTTGTTAGGCAATGCTCGTATAACACCTTGTCCGAGCATGTTCGCTCATCCCAACTAACTACTAGTTCACCTAAACCGGAAGGTGTGTGTCCCATTTTAATAGGGTAGCGGTCGTGCATATGCAGTCCTGCTCAATTTAAAGTCTTTAGGGCTGTCGGAGGCAGCGGAGCACATCAATGGGCTAGTCCGGTAATGATATAAAGACCGATGTAGTTGCAGCGCACATAGGTCACCACCATTTTGTTCAAACAGTAGCCACAAATCCTCATTCTGCTAACCAGTGTAGATATTAATGGTCGGCCACCTCTCCAACTAATAGTTACAACCTATCCTATGAATACGCAATATGTGGAAAGCAGCATTATATTTTGGGTGGGTTGATCTGAGGTTTGATTCATTTAGTAGTCTAATGTGAGGGATTACATTATTTAGAGGATTGGTCCGAGTTTGAGATAATTGGTAGATGTTACCCCAATAAGGCAATATTCTTCCATGGGTTCCTCAATACTAAAATGGTCAACACTGAAATAATTCTAAAAATTAAATTGAAGCATAATGCAGAATATTTTATTTTTAAGCCATTATTTTCGCTTTAGTGTCTTCATATGCTATGGCTGTCTGTCGCCAGAATATGCTGACACTATGCAAAAACACGTCAAAGGCATCAAAGAGCGCGGACTAAGAGCTGAAAATCACACCACTCTCTGTAACCGAACCCAAGGAAGCAGAATTTGCAGAGCACTCCTGGGTGTTCTGTGATACCTGAGCAAAGTGGACAGTAACCTTCACTTATCCTTATTGCTACACGTAATGGCCTGTAATTGCTACATACACTGAAGCTACAAGCTCCCGCTAGCACAGAAGATGAAATTCCGCCAGGCTGATGATTTGGGGGGATGAGTTGTAGAGAATGGATAGTTTGCTTCATACTTTATCTTCACATAATTAGATAGTGGTACAAGGTGTAAGCACTTTATAAACGAGGCATCTCCTTACAGGAGGAGGAACCGTATTACAGGAAATATGCTTAGCACAACCATTTTATTCCACTGTAGCGGTATACAACCTATGAAAGGTCTGATAGGTTCATGCCCGATGAGAAACCACACTTTTATAGCAGCCATCACTTAGAAATTGGCATGTAAGAGGTTTGGGACCGCTACCTATCCAATCAATTTCTGTACAAGCAGAAAGACCGCTGCTGATAATAATGCAAATTATCATTTACCATTTTCTTAGATTTATACTCAGGGAAATAGGTTCAAACAAGATAAAAACATAACTGCATAAATACATATTAAAGCCGACTGAAAAAAAAACACAAGCAATTATGGAAATTTTACAGTATGGCTCAAAACAAAATGTATTGCTTCATATTTCTCCTGAGATTTAACCCAATCGCAAATAATGGAGATGAATGTGAAAAATGATGAGAGCAAGGAGCAGCTGAACTACAAAAGGTGAAGTGAAGGCTCGTCAGGGGTTGCACAGAAAACGGATATTGAGGAGGCGAAGCAAAAAGTAAAAAAAAAAAAAAAAAAAAAAAAAAAGAGGCGGCCTCCATATAAAATCCCCTTTTGATACGCACAATAGGATCATAGAAGAAATATGGGGGTGCTGGACAGAGCAGGTAAGCCACTGTGAGGGGTCTAGGATTCATGAAATACCCCAATCGGTGCGCTGTAATACTTCACTTTCTCTACAATACAGTGATTATTCCCTAATGATTATCTCTGCTGGAGGAACTAATTGCAGAGTGGAACCCCCTGCAATCAGCTATAGCTAATAACTAATGATGAGGGGTCTTCCTAAAAAGAAAACCTAACAGGTCTTAACTCCTTGTTGCACCGAGTACCCAAAAGGCTTCCACTACTCCTCCATACTGTTGCCGGTGTCTTCTGGCTTCCGCAAAGGATAACCGCTGCAGCCAATCACTGGTCACATTCCGTCTGAATACAAAGATAGAGGCAAGGGGTCATCTCTGGCCAGAAGAAGTAACCAGAAGATTGGGAGGGGGAATGCTTCACTCTATGGAGGAGCGGTAGAGAAGTAGATTTTTTTTCTATTAATATTTTAACACCCGCACAGACCCATTCTTAGGATTTTTCTTCAGCAGTGGACAACCCCTTTAGCATCATGTCAAATGGGTTTCGATGCACAGTCTTTGGACACTGGTAGACCGTGAAGGGAGACCCCCTCACCCAACCGCAAATACACAGGTGTCCATTTATTCATACATTTCAATGAGGAAATAAAGGAAGGCACAAACATTGGGGTCAATTTGCAAAGCTAAATAGTATCTAAATTTTCACCAATTAAATGGCCAAGTGCCACATTATTTTTTTTGTGTTTTTACAGTGGAGCCTAAATGTGGATGAAGGAGAATGAAGGCCGTACACTTGGTTTTTTTCGCATCCATTCTCCATTGCCTGCTAAAATTGCATTTAAAGTCCAAATGCTCCAACATGGGCCAGAAGAAACGAGCGGACATTCACAGCCTTACCTCAGAGATTTTAGTGAACTGGTTATTACACTGGCTGCACTTCTCCGCCGTCTCCAGGGCACATTTGTAGTTATCCACAAAGGCCTTATACACTCCCAGCTGACTGACCTAAAAACAAAAAAAGAGAGGAAAGTGACGGTCACTGAGAAAGTTCTCACACCCTGGGGTTACAGGCTGTACATTTCCCCCTCTATTAGAACATACAGAAGAAGGAAGCCATACATTTAGCTTCCGAACTAGAATCGGCCTGGGTTTCCATGACAACAGGATAGGGCCTTAATGTGAAAATGGCTAACACAAGGCCAGACGACCACTGCAATATCTGAACACATCCATAACCTGCGGCATCAAAGTCATAAGTCGTTTTATAACAAATGTGCACGGCAATGATTAACCACCTGCAATTATATAACAGCAGCAAGTAATTAAAAAGGAACATTTTAGCTATCACCACCGGCAAAGGGAAAAGACAGAAAAAACCTATGAGGGAATAAGTAGCAATACACATGGGATTGCTGGACACCTTGTTGGATCTTATGTAAAGATGGGCAGACACCTGGATCATCGGGTCTGGTGAGTTCAGCTGAACAATTACAAAAACTTTGGGTTTGGGTACCAGAGCAGTACCCGAACACGGACCCCATTCACTTGAACGGGTGCCCGAACATCCAGTGTTTGCCACGCTGTCATGTGCATTGCAGCGCGGCAAACATCATCCCCGCCAGTCAGACAGCCGCGGTTCCCACATTGTCAAAAGACAGGGCGAGAAGCAGCTGTGATTGGAGGTATAAAGTTTACCTCCGGTCACTGGTGTCCGCTGATGGGACTAATGCTCAAATCTAGCATGCCAAAAACTGCAAAAGTCACACAAAAAACGCAGCAAAAAAACAAGTATAACCCCTTAGTGACGGAGCCAAATTTTTGAAATCTGACCAGTGTCACTTTATGTGGTAATAACTCTGCAACGCTTCAACAAATCCCAGTGATTTTGAGATTGTTTTTTCGTGACACATTATACTTTATGATAATGGTAAATTTAGTTCAACATTTTTTGTGTTTATTTATTAAAAATATAAAAAATTTGAGAAAAATGTTAAAAAATTAGCAATTTTCTAAATTTGAATGATTATCCCTTTAATCCAGATAGTCATACAACAGCAAACCATTAATAAATAACATTTCCCACATGTCGGCTTTACATCAGCACCATTTGTAAAATGTTATTTTATTTTGTTAGCATTTTAGGAGGTTTAAAAATGTAGCAGCAATTTTTCATTTTTTCAAAGAAATTTACCACATTTATTTTTTTAGGGACTTATCCATGTTTAAAGTGACTTTAGGGGTCCCATATATTGGGAAACCCCCAAACGTGATACCATTTTAAAAACAGCACCCCCTGACATATTGAAAACTGCTGTCAGGTAGTTTATTAACCCTTCAGGTGCTTTACAGGAATTAATGCAAAATGGCATGACAGAAATGAAAATGTGTATTTTTACCACCTAAATGTTGCTAACTTCTAAACAGATTACTATAGCCGGCAGACTCTAAGGCCGCTATTTGGTCATGAATTGCCACCGCAAACATCAGGACCACACAATCATGATCTGAGGGCACCAATTGGGATAAAGAAGAAGCCCCCACACTCTGTTAACCATTTATAATGATGTAGTCACTATTGACAGCAGCATCTAAGGGGTTAAACAGATTTAGAAGGCGCAAATACTGATCGTGGCTGATACAGAAAGTTGTCAGCTATAGTGTACAACCGACAGATGCTGGATTGTCATCTGTATGGGGATGCTATTCTCTTATATCTCAGGTCAGTTAAAAGACGTATCGGCGGTCATTAAGGGGATAACATGCTGCTTTCTGCAGCTTCTTACCTGCCAAGAGATCAGGTTTTGCTGCAGAAAAAAAAAGCTGAAAAAAATCCCTAGTGTGAACTTACTATATTATAATATATATATTTGGAATATAAGTCCATTGCATATGATTGCAAGAATTAATCGATCACCTATGCACAGACAGCTGGTAAATGCATGATCACTGGGGATACGAGTGTTGGGACCCCTGTTGATCATAAGAATAATGGTCCCGTTTCTCCTCCGTGTGAATGGAGCGGTGGTGCCCATGTGTGACCTTTATTTGCTATCTATGGCAGTAGTAGACACACAGGCGCTCAACCATGGCCACAGAGAATTTGATAGAGCAGTCACACATTCGCACCATGGGAATGCCCAATTTAGTAGAGGGTTCCAATATTTAGAAACCATTCATCAGACATTAGTCATCCTGCACATTACAGCTGCATGGAGTCTGTATGTTCTCCTGTTTATCTGGGGTCCTTCCCTTCCCCTTAAATGTTAAAAGACATTCTTAGGTATGTGCGGGAATACCTTCTTGTACTGTACTGAAAAGTGTGAAAGTATTGGTATAATGTATTCTCTTTATCCATGAGAGTCAATGGGCGATGTGTGCATTGGAATAACAGTGTTGCTTATGTTCAGTTCATGCAACATTCATATACATAGAGTTATTTTCCCTATCTACTATATAATTGTCTAAGGGTCACTTCTGTCTTTCTGTCTGTCTTTCTGTCTGTCATGGAAATCCAAGTCGCTGATTGGTCGCGGCAAAACAGCCACAACCAATCAGCGACGGGCACAGTCCAGAAGAAAATGGCCGCTCCTTACTCCCCGCAGTCAGTGCCCGGCTCCCGCATACTCCCCTCCGGTCACCGCTCACACAGGGTTAATGCCTGCGGTAACAGACTGTGTTATGCCGTGGGTAACGCACTCCGTTACCGCCGCTATTAACCCTGTGTGTCCCCAACTTTTTACTATTGATGCTGCATATGCGGCATCAATAGTAAAAAAAAATGTAATGTTAAAAATAATAATAAAAAAAAAATTTGCTATACTCACCCTCCGTTGTCCGACAATCCGCTCGCGCCGGTCGCAAACTTCCGTTCCCAGCGATGCATTGCGAAATTAACCAGAAGACTTAGCGGTCTTGCGAGACCGCTAAGTCATCTGGGTAATTTCGCAATGCATCCTGGGAAATGAAGATGGCGGCAGCCGCGCGCATATCGCCGGAGCTTCGGTGGATCCCAGGGGGTGAGTATATAAGTATTTTTTATTTTAATTATTTTTTAAACAGGGATATGGTGCTCACACTGCTGTATACTACGTGGGCTGTGTTAGATACCGCGTGGCTGCTATATACTACATAGGCAGTGTTATATGCTATGTGGGATGTGCTATATACTCCGTGGGCTGTGTGATATACTCCGTGGGCTGTGCTATATACTGCGTGGGCTGTGCTATATATTATATATTACGTGGCCACTGTTATACTACATGGCTGGGCAATATACTACGCGGCTCTGTGCTTTATACACGTGGCTGGGCAATATACTACATGGCTCTGTGCTGTATACTACGTGACTGGGCAATATACCACGTGGCTCTGTGCTGTATACTACGTGACTGGGCAATCTACTACGTGACTGGGCAATCTACTACGTGACTGGGCAATCTACTACGTGACTGGGCAATCTACTACGTGACTGGGCAATCTACTACGTGACTGGGCAATCTACTACGTGACTGGGCAATCTACTACGTGACTGGGCAATCTACTACGTGACTGGGCAATCTACTACGTGACTGGGCAATCTACTACGTGACTGGGCAATCTACTACGTGACTGGGCAATCTACTACGTGACTGGGCAATCTACTACGTGACTGGGCAATCTACTACGTGACTGGGCAATCTACTACGTGACTGGGCAATCTACTACGTGACTGGGCAATCTACTACGTGACTGGGCAATCTACTACGTGACTGGGCAATCTACTACGTGACTGGGCAATCTACTACGTGACTGGGCAATCTACTACGTGACTGGGCAATCTACTACGTGACTGGGCAATCTACTACGTGACTGGGCAATCTACTACGTGACTGGGCAATCTACTACGTGACTGGGCAATATACTACGTGGCTGGGCAATATACTACGTGGCTGGGCAATATACTACGTGGCTGGGCAATATACTACGTGGCTGGGCAATATACTACGTGGCTGGGCAATATACTAAGTGGCTGGGCAATATACTACGTGGTTGGGCAATATACTACGTAGCTGGGCAATATACTACGTGGGCTGTGCAATATACTACATGGACATGCATATTCTAGAATACCCGATGCGTTAGAATCGGGCCACCAACTAGTGCACATATAAACATATACCACAGATTGGATAGGGTACAGACCCACTTGTATTTTACATAGTGAAGTAATAAATATGGCACATTGCACTTATACCAGTACGCGTTTCAGCTCACTTCTTTACTTATACCGCAACGTTGGCTACAGACACTCATCACATACAGCTACTTCTCCCGACCTCCCCAGACACATGAATTCCCTCATCTGCCAAGTGTGTAGGCGTTCATAATGGGGAGAGGGGGAAAAAAAAAAACACTGCCAGACCCCAATAGTGGTGGCTTATTGACTTTGAGAACAAAGGGCCAACGTTAAAATTCAACATGATAAATGATCTCTTTCCCGCGGTTGTTATACCTGTTTAATGTCCTGCCGTTCTATTTAAGACCTGTAGATGAACGCAACATCAATAGACTATTCCGCAATTTCATATGGCAGGGAAGGAGACCTAGAATTGGACTGTACATCCTCCAGCAGCCTAAGACTAATGGGGGAATCAATTTCCCAGATGTTAAATTATATAATCTGGCAGCCAATATGCGGATCCTTAGGGACTGGCTGAACGGTACATCCACGTATTCATCCACTACCGTAGAATCATCTCTGATAGGTAATGGGTCCCTGGTAAGCTTATTACATTCCCCTTATCCCTCATTATCATCAGACCACGAAAATAACCCCTTATTCATGTCAATATGGAGGACGTGGGTGGTGGTGCGTAGGAGGCTACACTTGTCCAGTGGTGTTTCGCTTGCACAATCATTTTCCAATAATCCTAGTTTTCAGGATGGAAAGGCACACCCCATCTTCTCTAGATGGCAGAGAGGGGGTTTACAGTCCATTAGGGACATAGTTGACACACAGACAAGAACCGTCATTTCATTTGCTCAGGCATGCACTTTGTTCGACTATATACGCGCACACCCTTTTCACTACATGCAGCTGCAAAGCTACGCACATAGTGTCATACATGCTTTCAACGACAATGACTGGCAGGACGAGTTACTGAGCAAGTTAAATACATGCACTCAGAACAAGGGTCTGGTCTCGGGGTACTATACATTCCTTCGTCCTCTGATGCAGTATGATGCCGTAGGGGTGGGAATTACAAAATGGCAGGTGGATGATGTCTCCTTTACACCATCTTTTATCTTGCGGGCATTACAGAAAGCACTCAAATATATACCTTCTGTCTCTTATTGGGAAATGGCGTTACAGATCCTGCACAAAACCTATGTTTCACCAAAACGTAGTTATCTGATGGGGAATCTGGCGAGCCCGGCCTGTTCTAGATGTGGGGAATTTGAAGCGGACCACTATCACTGCTTTTGGGCTTGTCCACAAATTCAATTGTTCTGGCAGCGTATACATACCTTCGTGTTGACGCACACCTCATATAACATCACACTTACTTCAGCCTGGGCTCTCTTTGGTCATATTACAGATAGTGATGTCCATATACCATATCATGGTAAAAAATTCCTTTTTATTATCTCAGCTGCAGCTCGTAAAACAGTTCTGCAAAACTGGTTGGCGCCTAAAGTGCCCACATTGCGACTTTTCCTAGAGAAACTTGCTTTTTTGTTTAGAATGGACTGGATAGAGGCTTCCCTCCAGAAAGAGAGAAGGACTCAGACATTCTTTGACACATGGGAACCATTTATAGCGATTCTTCCGGCTCACACTAAGCAAGGAATCAGAGATTGTTTTAAGATGACTACTTGGTTCTTGGAACAAACAATAGCAGGTCGTCCGCCTCTGTGAGGATGATTCGCGGATTGAGACATATAAACCTGAGGATGTAGGAGTGGAAGCCGTGTGCTCTCCCCCCTTCCCCCTTCCTTCATTTCCCTCATGTGTTCTTCTCCCCCTCCCCCCCCCCCCTTTTTTTTTTTTTTTTTTTTTTTTTTTTTATTTCTTTGTTATGTTTAGGCAAATTATTTTATTTACTTACTGATTGATACAAGAATGTGCAAATTGTATTCCCCTTTTTTTTTTTTTTTTTTTTTTTTTTTTTTTGTGTGTGTTTTATCTAAATTTTATATCTGTATTGTCAAAAAAGTTTAATAAAAGCATTATTGGAAAAAATTCAACATGATCCAATCCTTTTTCCCCCTAAATATGCGGTAGGTCTGCAGAGATGGGGCAAGTTTTGGGTCGAGTCAATAGAAAAAGGTTCCGACTCCATCTTGAAATAAAAATAATTATCTCAACTTAATATTCTAATTTACTATTTTTATAGGAATTTAAAAAGGTTAGAAATGTGAATACTATAAGTATATATTACGATCTTCAATCTTGGGTACCTACCATACTTCTAAACAAAATATTAACCCAGTGATAAGAAATTGGTTATTATTAGTTACTGACCATTTATGAAGGCATTGAAGTCTGTATATTACTAAAAAAAAAAAAAGTGGACTTGTTGCTTTGGCTTGCCGACGTCACAGCCCTGATGTGCAGCTCAAATGTTGGGCAAACACCTAATGCACTTAGGCTGGCCATATACCAGATAACGGTCAACTAAGTTATCATTCGGCAGAGAGCCATTTTTCCCCGATTCCCCTGTACACGAGAGCTGAGAGCTGAGCATTTATGACTCTTCAATGGGTGAAAGGAAGAAGCTGTCAAGACATTTCTGGATGTTGAAATTCCAGAGGCTCAATTCTTTTCTCCCAGGACATAACCTATCAGGGGAGAATCGAGAGGACCCCCATACACATAAGATTGCCGGCTGGTTCTGCCGGGGCTTGGAAAACTTTCAAGTTCAAATGTGTGGGGGGAGAAGGGGCACTTTTGCATGATAAGATCCACCAAAATCAACAGGTTTGACCAACGTTGGTCTAATGTGCTTGGCCACCTGAAGATTTTCTGCCTCTGGGTTACCTTCTATTTCTGGGCAAGGGCTGAAAACTATCCGATAGGGAAAAACACCCTGTGGGGCTTCTGCATTGTCCAATATAGCACCAATGATGTTACATATCCATGACTTTTCTTAATAAATCTGGGTGGCATCTGGCCAGTCATGCCGCACATTGTACAGTCCCTGAGCACTCACCTTGCCATGGAGCAACGTAATGATTCCCGATAATTACTCCGCTAATCTCGCAATGAGCCCCTCGTGTATTCCCTCTCATCACCGCTTGGGAAATTATAAATATGCTGCATCCTTAAGACTAATTAATTTAAGCAACGTCACGGTTGCCAAGTAACAGCCTCTCTGTGTAACCCGTGCTCCAAAACATTTGTTAGACCTGTTAATGCATTATGAAAACAGATCTCTGTGAAATGAGAAAGTAAAAAAAAAAAAAAGTAGCACAAGCAGCGCAAGCACTTCTTCATAATTGCCAAAAAATCTAGAAGTTATAAAAAGGCACGCGTGACTTACAAGTGAACCAGAAACACCTGCGATCTGAGTGCTTTCCTAAAATAAATTAAAAGCCGTTCTATAAAAGTAAAAACTAAATAAATAAAAATTAAATATCCTTGAAAAAATATAATATTCAAACATGGGTTGTGAAATAGAGACCAGATTTAATCATACGTAATTTTCAGGAATTGAAAATAAGAAAAAGACATTGAAAACGCAAGATCGATTCTTCTTTGGAAGTTACAGAAGGGAAAAGGAAAAAATGCGTATATTAATTTCTATTAGAAAGATTATGTCACGATTCACACCATAACCGTCACCCCCACGTCACGGACCGGGGTGACTTTAGGCCAATAGACGGCTATCACATGTGCAGGGGGCTTATCTTAGTTATCCCTCCACTGCTACAACGTGATGAAAAAAAAAACACACAAGTCTATGGACCTCTTAGTTTACAGCAGGGGCTTATTCTAGTTATCCCACTGCTCTTCAATATACCTCAAACTGCAGGGATTTATGTATATCCCGCTTTACAGTTCTGCTTGAACTCGCAGCTCTCTGGCGCCCCCCTTACCCTCAGGTCAGATTAGGTACTGCACCTAGGGTAATTAGTCGCCACAAAGGCTGCCTGCTATGTACTGGCTATTGGGCACGCTGCAGCGAGGCAATAACTAATACCACTCAGGCAGGAACAATAATCAACGCCGCCGTCGCTACAACGACTCCCAAATACCCAGAACACGGTATGCTGCCACCAGCTTCGCTTAAACGGGTCCGAAGCTAACCCAAAACAGTAGCGTACTTCCCTTCAGATGACTTAGGGTACGTTTTACAGCTGAAGAACGAATCTAGTATTTTAAATATTATACTCCATAAAAGATTTAAGGCAGTGTTTATAAAAAGTTATATAAAGATGTTACAATATGAGACAATTGAAAGTATGTACAAGGTAATTATAAAAATAACAAAGCTTAAATGAGAAATTAACACTTACATGTGTTCAGGTCATTTCAGGCAGAACCAGGCTAGTGGGCGGAGCTCCCAAATGTCCCAATGCATCAGGACTAGCAGTGAGGGCTCAAGTCAGACTCAGACTAAGACTCCCCAGGCTGGGTAAAGTGCAGTCACTTAAAAAACCACAGCCTCGTGACATCACTAACAGGGCTGGTTTCCTCAAAGCCTCCTATCTCTTCAGTCCTCTTTTTTCTCAGAAGAGGCAATTTGCATATTATATTAGAAAGAAAACACTTTTTCTTCTTCTCGCTAGGCCACGTTCACACTAGCAGTATTTGGTCAGTATTTCACATCAGTATCTATAAGCCAAAACCAGGAGTGGGTGATAAATACAGAAGTGGTGACGTAAATCGCCACACGACCAGCTCTACCCCCTCCTAGTGTATCCTCACCCATCCCCTGCAGACTGTGAGCCCTCGCGGGCAGGGTCCTCTCTCCTTATGTACCTGTTAGTGCCTTGTTTTTTTGCTCATGTTTATTGTACTTGTCTATATTTGCCCCCTTTTCACATGTAAAGCGCCATGAAATAAATGGCGCTATAAAAATGTGAAATAATAATAATAAAATGTTTCTATTATACTTTTTCTTTTATTGCTTCTTACCTGGATTTGGCTTACAAATAAAGATGTAAAATACTGAACGTGTGAATGTGGCCTTAAATTCCATTTCTTCATTATCTGATCATCCAGCAATAATCCACCAGCAGTGCAGGGCACCATTTGCCTTCATAACGCTCCTCAATGGTGCCATATGCCACTGTCACTGAAGGCTGCACGTTGCATGTGTGCCAAAGCACCACCTTCACACTGACCATTGTAGAATCTACCCATGAACAAACACCGATCACCGTGATTGCATGTGGTGCCATAACGCCATTGACATGATTATAGAAAGTGAGCTCACCGTCTTCAGAATAGACCTGCACAAAGTCAAGCGATCTGTATTAGTGAAAGTCCTGTTTACACAGCATGAGGGATCACCGAGGATGATGATCTCTCACCCAATGAACAATTCTATTGCTCACTCAATGGGTGATCAGCAGATCGTTAAACATTATCATGAACGAGCCGCATTAAGAACACTTGTTTCACAATCTATCAGTGTACAGTTGTGGCCAAAAGTTTGGAGACTGACACAAATTTTGGTTATCACAGACTTTGCTGCTTCGGTGTTATTAGATCTTTTAGTCCGACATTTCTATGGACAAACACTGAGTTTATGCAGAGACTTAATTATTTACAGCGCTGTCCCTTATTTTAATCAAAACTTCTGCATCTCGTTCGGTTTCTGAGCCAAATCCTGAAGTAGGACAGCCCATTCTCGCCTAATCAGTGATCGTTTCTGTGTTTTTGGTTGAACACCCGCTTTTTGAGAATTGACAGCAGGTTCTCAATTGACTGAGATGTGGGAAGTTTCCTGGCCTGGACCAATTGTTCTGCTCACCGAACCACTTGGTTATCACTTTTGCCTTGTTTCGTGGTCTCAGTCCTGCTGGAAAAATAATTGTTCATCATCAAATTGCTCATAGATCATTGAAAGAAGTTGCTCTTTGTGGATGTTTAGATCCCATCTTTTGTGGCAGTGTTCTTAAAGGGATCCGGTCAGCAGATTTTGCCGCTATAAGATGCAGCCACTGCCTTTTAGGGCTTATCTACGGCATTCTATAATGCCCCCGGTCCGACCTGCAAGGGCGGTCCAGGCCGATGGGTGTCGCAGGTCCGGGCCTCCCATCTTCTTGCGGCACCGCCCTCCTGCTTCTTTTTCGCTCCCCGGCATCGGCGCTCCTGAAAGGCAGTGGCCGCATCTTAAAGCGGCAAAATCTGCTGACAGGTTCCCTTTAAGCAAAATTGTGAGTGAGCCCACTCCGTGAATGAAAAACCCTCACACACGATTGGTCTCAGGAAGTTTATTGTTGGTAGAACTCACTTTAAAAAAGGCTTTTGGAGGTTAATAATGCCAACAGAGAAACCTCTGACTGAGCTTCTGCATTAAGTACAGGTATAATAGGACTGCAGAGGATTGGGGTAAAGTTACCGTATTTTGTCTGATGAAGCCCCTCAGACTATTTGGGACATCTGGAAGAGTGATTGTCTGTAGAAGAAAAGGTGAGCACTACCATGAGTCCTTTGTCGTGCCAACAATAAAGTGTACTGAGGCCATTAATGTGTGGGCTCGTTTTTCATCCAAGCACTGAATGGGTTGCCTGTCAGTCACGATTATTGCCAGAAGCGGACATCTAGCTGCCAGGTCAGTCTTGAAAAATAAGGGCCAACACTGTAAATATTGAGTCTTTCTTAAACATAATATATCTGTCAAGAACAGTTTAAAAACGTATGAAATGCTTATAACCGTACTTCAATAACTGTAGAAACATCTGACTGTATGTGCCCATGATCAGTAGACGCTGCGAACCTATGTTACAGCACAGTGGATGAGATTTCAGGAAATCCCATGTCCACTATGTGTTGACAGAAGCCAGCGGATGGCCTGCGGAGACGGACATGCGGCGCGTCTTTCCAGACTGCAGCATGTCTATTTATTGAGCCTGGATGGGACTGGAGAACATTTACAACAAATTTTACGTCTTTTCGAAAAATCACAAAAGAACAAAGGTGGAAACATCCTAAACTCCACCCACAGTAGGGAAAAAAGAAAAGAAAAGGTAAACACATAAACTATATGTCAAAATAGCTGTAAAGGAAAAAAATATTGACACAAACAAAAAAGGCACAAAACACCCACACACAAAAAAAAAACAAAAATAGGTACAAATGCAATTATTGGGCACTTCATTTTAAAACTTCCATTTCAGACAGAACATCATGAAAAATAAATGAACTGCGTCAATCGCTCTGTCCAGTCGAAACATGAAATGTCAAAAGATTTTATATGTATATCTAATGTATATGCAGATGTGAAATAAAAAAAAATGTAACAAATGCGGAGAGAGAAGTAGTTTAAATTAGAAAAATGCTGCACATTTTCCATTTTGTTTTTTTTAGCTTTTCATCAATCCTATTCAATGTCTGCACCCCAACAGGGCATCTGTCAGCAGAATATTGCAGCATGATTTGATTGTATTGTTTTGTGTTATGAAATGCCACAGCAGATGTATCGGTGAGGTCAGACATCCAGACTCCTGCTAATCAGCTAAACAAATGGGCTCCGTCGATCACTCCCACCATGGCTAGTATGTGCACAGTACTGCAGCTCAATCCCATTGAATGAATATACAGGGGTAACAGAGGCAGACTTTCAGATCAGTGAGTGCCGTCACCCTGTATACAGGGGTAACAGAGGCAGACTTTCAGATCAGTGAGTGCCGTCACCCTGTATACAGGGGTAACAGAGGCAGACTTTCAGATCAGTGAGTGCCGTCACCCTGTATACAGGGGTAACAGAGGCAGACTTTCAGATCAGTGAGTGCCGTCACCCTGTATACAGGGGTAACAGAGGCAGACTTTCAGATCAGTGAGTGCCGTCACCCTGTATACAGGGGTAACAGAGGCAGACTTTCAGATCAGTGAGTGCAGGTCATCAGACAATGGCAGGAACCATGCATACTGGGAAAGGACGTTTCAGCTCCTTTAGTGCTGGTAGAATACTGACAAATGCTACCTACTTAAGGGGAATCTGTCAGCAGGATTTTGCTATATAAATCTGACAGCAGCATGATGTAGGGACAGAGATGATTCCAGTGATGTGTCACTTAATTTACTGGGTGCAGCGGCTGTGATAGAATCAAAGTTTTCTCTGCAGTACATCGATGAGCTGTGTATAAGCACACCACAGCTTTCTGTACATTGTATAGTGACAGAGCTGCTCATCAGTGCTGGGAGAGTGGTTGGACTAGGAGGCATGAGGCCAGTTGTCCTGTAGTGATCTCTTGCTGATAAAACATTACTTGTATTTAAAAAAAAGCAGCACACAGCCTAGCAAGTGACAAGTCACTAGAATTGGGGTCTCTGAGCCTACATTATGGTACTCTCAGATTACATAGCAAATACCACCTGATAGATTTACTTTAAAAAGACTGGATGGCAAGTTAAAGGGCAGGAGGATCAGGACAGTTATTGGAGATATTAAACCACCATGTCCTTCAAAAAGCAATTTTAAATTGTGGTGGGTTATGAGGACAAGAAGACCATGTTTTGCCCACCAGTCCTGTAGTGATGTCTGCCTAGCATCACTTTACAGGCAATCACTTTACCCCGAGGTGACCCTTATATTTACAATACAGGACGGCGAAAATCCTTTTATTGGCTGCATAGTTCATGAGACTAATCAATGAGATGTCATCACTGCAGGATTAGCGAGGACCATTCATGCAGCGAGGATGGAACGGGATAGAATTGTTTTTATCTTGATTTTAGAGCATTTACCACTCTTGGCCAACTTTTGTATAAACTTAGAATCCCCCTTCCCCTTTAAAAGTGAAGGCTGGAAAACCAACGAGAGGATCAGCCAGTAAAGGTTCATTAGCGACTACTGATAACAATGTGCGGCCAGATCCGAGATGTGATCCTGTAATATTGTATCTGGAATAACAGCGATACTCCCTGCTGTTGGGGATCCTTTTTTTTATCTTACCAGTTTTTGGAAGAGGTGTCCAACAGTGGTTTTGTCATCCCATTCTTGCACGCAGGGGCAGAGGCTGTCATAGAAGTCTTTGTGGATCTCGTAGATATCCTGGACCTTGTAAAATATGGCATCTATTTGCTGCATGGTTAGAACAGGCTGTGAGGTTGTGGCAGTGGCTTTCAGTGGCTTCATTGGCTGGAACACAAAATAAAAATCACCGACAATTAGTGGAGAGATTAACACTTCACTATAGAAGACCCCAAGTTAGCCACCCCCTCTAGATCAATCATTAACACGCATTGTACTTTGCTGTAGTATCTACAATGAAAACCTTCAGGCAATTAGCCGTGGAGCGGGCCACGCACTACAGATTTTGGACATCTAAAAACACCAATTTGGAACATCTGCCAATCCTTGGCCTCAGTGTCCTACATGACAACCAATTGTTGAAATTGGTTGATGCGTCATGTTGGATTTATTCAGTCACGCTGGGCGCAGTAGATAAAAGTTGTTAGTGAGAGCGCAGTGTAATGGGAGAAAAGCCCTAACCAGGGTTCAGCAGCCATTTGTTGTGGCACACATGCCTTCTGATAACCTTACTTCGCCCGATCAGTCGGCTGGCAGCCCTCTGGTGCCTCTCTCTGAAAATTACACCAAGGATAGAAAAGTATATTTTGCTCATGACATCGAGCTAAAAAGCTCAGGTTGAGGGGCAGTCTGAGAATTAAAGGGGGTGTTTAAGAGATATTGGTAGAGTAACCCACAGCCAGTACAAATTTTGGAGTTTGGAGGAGATGAAGGCAGCCTCCCAAGATCTAAGATGCCAGGAGTGCGGGTAAGGCTCAGTAAGATTTAGTGTTCGTTTCCAATTTGCTAAGCTTACTGATACATACATGAATGAATGAATGAATGAATGAATGAACACTTGATGAGAAGTCCCATTAATAACAAATGTGAAGGTCTTGTTAGAGGGTCAGGCATGGACTTACAGGGTAGCACTTCTTCTATGGGATACTCGCATGTAATCGGAGTACGGGTAGACCGTGAGAAGAGTTTATCTGACCCCCCATGTGAGAGCTGCCCATAGAGGACCAGCACCAATAAGCTGATCGCTAGAGAGGACGATTTCATGAGACTTTTTTTTGTTTGCTTTTTTGCAGAATAGGAAGTGGTGCCAAACAATGAAGAGCAGCAGCGCTGATGAAGCAATGATGAGCTTTCACATCTCTTATTTGCATAGTGCCATTTGCCAATCTCCGGCACTACCGGGTGCTATAACAACCCGGGAGCCATGTTCAGGTAAATGGGGATAAGCCGCAGATCACTGCTCAGTGTGTCGCCAGCAGAGCCGCTGTGAGGCTGAAATGCTTCATGACCTCGGTTCTCTCGTTTTCAGGATACGCAGTGGTCCCAGAGGTAGGACCTCTGCCAAGAAGAACACCGCTTTAACAAGTAAAGACACAGACACTAATTACAGTGTTGGATTACTTACTGGGCTGCTTTGCGGCATATTTGATAAGTTTTCTCTGCTGCAGATCTAGCAGTTCTCCGAATGCTGAGCCCTTTATAACCCCGCCCACATGACTGATTGGCAGCTTTCTCTGTACACTGTGCATAGGCATAAAGCTGCCAATCAGCGGTGCGGGCAGAGTAATACAGAGCTCATGATTATGGAAGACAACATGGCAGCAAGTTCACTAGTACTTTAGTGAAAATCTTATGCTGACAAAACAGTGATTTTAATCAAAACTACATCAAGCAGACTAGTAAGTGACACATCGCTGGAATCCGTGTCTGTCTCTACATTATACTGCTCTCCATTTAAGTGAAGAAAAAAAAACCTGCTGACAATTCCCTTTCAGGCTGTAGTCTTCCAATTCTAGACATCGAAAGATAATACTGATGAGCGAACGTGCTCGGACAATGTGTTATCCAAGCACGCTTGTGTGCCAATAGTATTCGAGCATGATACTCTATGTTCAAGTCGCAGCAGCTGCATGTCTCACGGCTATTCAACAGCCTCAACACATGCAGCCGCGGCTACTCAAACATATTATTTGAGCACGCCGAAGACACTCGTTTAGCACCCGAGCATGCTCAGAAAACACCTTATACGAGCATGTGCGCTCATCACTAAGGCTGGTTTCACATTTGCGTTTAAATCTGCAGTGTTTTAAACGCATCCACAAGTGGTGAAAAAAACGCATGTAAACGCGTACAAACGCTGCGTTTTTTAGACGCATGCGTTGTCGCATGCGGTTAAAAAACGCAGCATTTGTACGCGTTTACAGTACATGCGTTTTTTCCTGCATTTGCGCTTTTGGTACGCATGATGAGAAGTTTCACAAGCTATTTTTTGTTCATTCTGCTTCACAAAAATCGGAATAAAAAGCAATCAAAAATGTCCTGTCCCCTAAAATTTTACCAATAAAAATGTCAACTCGTCCCGCAAAAAACAAGACCTCACATGACTCTGTGGACCAAAATATGGAAAATTGTAGCTCTCAAAATATGGTAATGCAAAAAATATTTTTTGGAATAAAAAGCGTCTTTCAGTGTGTGACGGCTGCCAATCATAAAAATCCACTAGAAAACCCCTTACAAATAGAAATCAAACCCCCTACATCAACTCCTTAGTTAGGGAAAAATTAAAAAAATGTATTTATTTCCACTTTCCCATTAGGGTTAGGGCTAGGGTTAGGGTTAGGATCCAGTTAGGGTTAGGGCTAGGGTTAGGGCTAGGGTTTGGATCCCTTTTGGCTTAGGGTTAGGGCTAGGGTTAGGGTTTGGATACCTATATCACCATGATGGTGGGGGGTGGCTTATCAGTGTCTAGACTTGTTTTTCTCTATGAAAACGCATGCGTTCAAAAACGCAACCAAACGCATGTGTTAAAAACGCATGCGTTTACATAGACAGCAATAGGTTTTGTTGACGCAATCGAACGCATGCGTTTTTTTGCGGCAAAAAAAGCCTCTAGAAATTACTACATGTTGCATTTCCACGCCAAGCCGCAAGCGACAAAAAGACGCATGCGTCGTCAAACGCGTACAAAAAAAATGCATGCATTTTTAATGTTAAATATAGGAAAACAATACGCATGTGTTTTTATGCGTTACAAACGCAGCGGCAAAAAACGCAAATGTGAAACCAGCCTAATAAGTAACTAAAATCTTAAACCTTAGGATACCAAAGAGGTAAACGCACAAGAATATACATTTCTAGAATAGCCTTTTAACTATTTGATACTGAAAAAAGAAAAAAACCCTAACAATGTCATTGTATTCCATTTATCCATCTACACAATGAGCATATCTTATTACATGTACGTCACAATATACTGGCAATGGAAATAGAAAACCTAATATGTTGTTCACTCAGCATTACTAGGATTTAATGGTTTTGCTTCCGACTGTGATAAGACGCAGTAATCCTCTCCCCTTCCTACCATTATCATATTCTCAGATATTGAAAATAAAATCCAACACAATATACAAAGTCAGAGAGACGGTTCGGCCGCAGTCAGACGTGTAGTAATTTAAAGGGCGCAACATCTACAAACATCCTCCTTTAGGTCAAAAACCTGGCTCCAACCAACTACAGCCTGGTTCAGACATCAGTGATTTTCATGTATGGTACAAGTGTCATCAGTCTTGCAGATCAGAGTTTCATCAGCGTTTAGTCCAGGGGTCCCCAACTCCAGGCCTCGAGGGCCGCCAACAATGCAGGTTTTCAGGATTTCCTTAGTATTGCACAGGGGTTGGAATCATCACCTGTGCAGATGATCACATTACCACCGATGCAATACTAAAGAAATCCTGAAAACCTGCACTGTTGGCGGCCCTCGAGGCCTGGAGTTGGGAACCCCTGGTTTAGTCAATGTACCAGGTACATTTGTATATGGTCTCCATCCTGGTACTGTATGTGCTTCTTCCATCCTGCGCCCTAATCGTGTCATGTGCTGCTAACATCTTGCATCCCTATCCTGTCATGTGGTGCTCCCATCCTGCACCCCCATTCTGTCATGTGGTGCTCCCATCCTGCGCCCCCATCCTGTCATGTGGTGCTCCCATTCTACGCCCCCATTCTGTCATGTGGTGCTCCCATTCTGCTCTCCCATCCTGCGCCCCCATCCTGTCATGTGGTGCTCCCATTCTGCGCCCCCATTCTGTCATCAGGTGCTTCCATCATGCGCCCCCATTCTGGTATGTGCTGCTCCCATCCTGCGCCCCCATCCTGTCATGTGGTGCTCCCATACTGCGCCCCCATTCTGTCATGTGGTGATCCCATCCTGCACTCCCATCCTGCGCCCCCATTCTGTCATGTGGTGCTCCCGTCCTGCGCCCCCATTCTGTCATGTGGTGCTCCCGTCCTGCGCCCCCATCCTGTCATGTAGTGCTCCCATCCTGCACCCCCATTCTGTCATGTGGTGCTCCCATTCTGCTCTCCCATCCTGCGCCCCCATCCTGTCATGTGGTGCTCCCATTCTGCGCCCCCATTCTGTCATCTGGTGCTTCCATCATGCGCCCCCATTCTGGTATGTGCTGCTCCCATCCTGCGCCCTCATCCTGTCATGTGGTGCTCCCATACTGCGCCCCCATTCTGTCATGTGGTGATCCCATCCTGCACTCCCATCCTGCACCCCCATTCTGTCATGTGGTGCTCCCGTCCTGCGCCCCCATTCTGTCATGTGGTGCTCCCGTCCTGCGCCCCCATCCTGTCATGTGGTGCTCCCATCCTGCACCCCCATTCTGTCATGTGGTGCTCCCATCCTGCACCCCCATTCTGTCATGTGCTGCTCCCATCCTGCGCCCCCATTCTGTAATGTGCTGCACCCATCCTGCACCCCCATCCTGTTATGTGCTGCTCCCATCCATATGCTCTGTACGCTGCTCCATAAAGGTTGATGGTCCCCATGAGATGCTCCATAGTATAATATGCCCCTTATGCTGCTGCGATTAAAAAAAAACCTGACATACTCACCTATCGTCGCTGGGCGCCGAGTGCCAGTGTCCTGAGCAGGTAGGGACACCGGCGCGGTATGAGGGTCAGGTGCCGGAGTCGCCGCTGGCTCTGGTCCCCGGCACTTGCTATATTCACCTGTCCCCGTTCCACCGCTGCGCGCTGCTCCGTCTTCCGGGTCCTCTGGCTGTGACTGTTCAGTCAGAGGGCGCGCACTAACCACATCATTGCGCCATCTGACCTGAATGTCACAGGCAGAGGACGTGGAAGACAGAGCGTCGCGCAGTGGTGGAACGGGGACAGGTGAATATAGCATAGTCGTGTGGATTCGGTTGACATTGGATTATCTGGTCTATATCGGACCTGCATCTTTTTTTTCTTCTTTCAATAAATTGGTGAACCAGGGAGTCTGTCTGGGAGTGTTTATTCAAATAAAAATATTTTTTTTGTCTTTTTTTATTACTGGGTTAGTAATGGGTGTGTCTGATAGACACCTCTCCATTCATAAACCCAAGGCTTGATGCCAGTTGTGATTTTTGACAAGCCCCATTATCCTGATTGCCAACACACCAGGGCAATCAGGAGCACTGAAGAAAAAGCGCCAGAATTGGGTAGGGCGGCGGCAGGCTAGTATTTTTAGGCTGGGAAGGGACCAATAACCAGGGACCTTCGCAGTCTGATAGTATCAGCCCACAGCTGTCTGCTTTTACCTTTGCTGGTTATCACAGCACGCTGCGATTTTATCCTCAGCCCGATTACAGCTGAGGAAGATCTCACAAATCAGCACTGACTCATTGAATAACATTGGGAAGAGTGCAATGCGATTTTTTTTCCTCGCATTGCACTAGTCTGATTAATACCCTAATGTGAGCGAACCCTTATTATTAATTTTATCACTTTAATATTGAGCAGAATTAATTATGTTGACCAGCTGACACTTCTAACACGTTACAATAGGGCTTACGTAACATGCATAAGAACCTGGCGCAGCAAATCCACACAATACACACTGCAACAATCACCAAGAAGGAAGTGTTGTGGAATTATGGAAATCATAGGATGGATATACATGTTAATGATATGCAAATTATGAAAAAATGTTGCAAATTCAATGGCAAGAGTATAGCTTACTGCTTTTTATAAATCATATGCTCCTGCTTTTCAGCCATATGTATAATAAGCATAGACGGTACCATGATCGGCGTTGATCCTTACTATGATCTTTCCCATAGTCTCTGTCCTGGTCTTGATGTCTGTCACAATCTCACTCTCTCTTTGTCCAGCTTTGTTTTGCTCCTTTTCCAATTCTATTTTTTTCTCGCTCATATTCCTTCTATTCTTCCTTGTTGCATGTACACCAGATCTGCATGTACAAGTCAGGTCTACGGGGTTAGGTGCACATAGTTGCTGACATTCCTGAACTTCTGTTTCGTTGCATTTTATTTATTTTCCAGCCCTTTGCCTGTCCCAATCTATGGGCTGGACAGAAAAAGCCAAAAGGGCTAGATGTGGCCTGTGGATCACAATTTGCCCAAATCTGGTCTATCGCTATCAGTAGGGTAGGATCCCACTAACCCCACCAAACTGCACTAAAGTGGCGGCTTCAATTTATCCATTTTCTGAAAAACCTCTTTAGACTATGTATACACGGGTTTTTCCTGCGTTGTTGTATGCGGTTTTGTACAGCATTGAATCCTTTTTTGAACTAAATAAAGATATCTTTAAAAAAAAAAAATTGTGATGTAATTTCTTGGTTCAACACCACCTTTTTCACGCTGATGCAGTAGCAGGGCTTGGTGTCAGCAGCTGTCATTGACACCTACCTCTAGGCTTAGTAAGGAAAAGGTGTCAGCCCGACACCCTCATTACTAGGCCGATAATTAAATACACAGACAACACACAGTCACCAGCCTATGTAGGAGCAATTACAAAACAAACTTACATAGGCTGTAACCAGCAGCAACTGTTAATTTTAAATTTAAAAAAATTGCGCGGGCTCCCATGGAATTTTAATAACCAGCAGAGGGAAAGCCAATGGCTGAGGGCTGATGCTAAAATTCTGGGAAGGAGCCATAAAGGTTCCCAGGCTATTAATATCAGCTCACAGCTGTTTGCTTAAACTTTACTGGCTATTTTACAGGGGGACCCCAAACAAAAAAAATTGACATAGGGTCCCACTATAAAATCTAACCAGCAAAGGCTAGGCAGACAGCTGCAGGCTGATATTAATAGCCTAAGAAGGGGCCATGGATATTGGCCCCTCCCAGACTACAAACATCAGCTTTCAGCAACCCCAGAAAAGGCGCATCTATAAGATGAGCCAAATCTGGCGCTTAGCCTCGCTCTTTTGCCCTGTAGCGGTGGCAAGTGGGGTTCATAATTGTGAGGTTGATGTCACCTTTGTATTGTTAGGTGACATCAAGCCCACAGGTTAGTAATGGAGAAGAGTCTATAAGATACAAAAGCGCACAGTGAGTTAAAAAATGAAAAAAAATACAGGGTATTTAGTTAATACGTTTTTTTTTGTAAAAAAATGTATATTAAGCTGCTCCACCAATCGTCAAGGCATACCCATAATAGAGCAGTCCTGTCTAATGTATATAATCCCTATCTGATGTATTTAAAAACCAGATCATCTGTATAGTACCTGTATAAGCAGGGTTCAGAGAGAAAATATCCATGTGGACATGCAAGATGGAACAGCTTCAATGCAAATGACCCACAGAGGAGTGGTGGACTCCCCAGTCTTGTAGCAACAAGCGAACAATTCTAGAACCAAAAACACATGCATAAGGATTCCATATGGTTTTTGGTCCATTTGCACGAAGGAAAAAAATGCTGCAAAAACGCACTATGTGCACATAACCTTCTGGTTGTATTCAGATATGCAGCTAATATTTTGCACATTTCATTAGCAGCAAAAAGGATGAAAATTTAATAAAATCTATACACTTGTTGCAGAAAAGAATCTGCACCCATTTAACAGATTTTAATTTAAATCCACAGTTTTCTTTTTGTCACAGATCTCACGACAAATCCATGGCACAGCACTGGCCATAACCAGGCAGGTTGCTTTAAATGATCTGAAGAGAATGATTGTTCCTGGCACTTCCACATTTCATATTTGCATAATTAGAATTATATTTACAATGTTGCAAATCCAGGAGGTGTATGCCCACACAAACCAAACAAAGCCTGCTTATAGCACACAGGTGTTACCGTTCCCATCCTCCTCTCTTTTCAGATAGATACAAGTAGTGGGGTAGAGCAAGAATCGGGAAAGGTCTAAACTTCTAAATATAGAAAATACACAAAACATATCCTCTCTCCTTTTGTGACACAAAATAGGATCAAACAAAACTAAAAAAAATATATAACAAACTCGTCGGAGTCTCAGGAGCACAGGCACGTCCCTCTCTCCTCCTTTTTACTATTTGTGACTGGCAGTAAGACAACTGGCTGCAGCAGTCGCTTCCCTACAATCCTCTGCGGGGATTAGGACATGACGGGCTAGGCTTTTACATTGCATTTGCAGAGGGATTGTGTGCAGCTCAGCCCAGACCTTACACAAGAAAGTCCCTGCAGTTTCACAAGTCCAGGTGAAGTACCATAAATACAAATTACGTAGCTCACCTGCACTTTCTGAGATTCCTCAACAGATTCACCTATAATTGCTGCAAAGTTATAACTGCGCTTCTTGACCATGCAGCACACTACAGATAAGCAAACAATGTGTAAACTAGCCATACAAGGCCTAGTCATGCCCTTGTGTTATGCCCCAAGAGTGCAGTTGTGGAACCAAAAACACACTGAGCAAATTTATTTCCCATAAAATTTCTCATTCCAACCCCCCCCCCCCCTTTAAAAAAATGCACTGTAGATGCTGAAAAGTCTAGGAATAAGCATTTTAATGGCATTGAGTTTTATTTACTGCACATAATACAGCATTTGTTGAGACTAATACAAAATCCACAAACAGATTACTAGTCTCTATAATATAAAGTTAGGCAGGGCAGGCACACCAGGCAGCTGCCAAAGGCCCCTGCCCCTCCAGGGGCCCCCAGCCAGTGGTGTGCCGCTAATAACGGCAAGCCAAGCAGCTGCTATGGGCCCCTGAGTATGAGCTGTCTGGCGCCGCCCCCTCCATTCAACATTCAACTTATCGGCATCATAGATGTCAATACAGATGAAAGGAGTGATGGAGGAGAGTGCATCAAGTGACGCTCCCTCTCCCATCATTCCCCCCTCAGCCTCTGACTCAGCGTGTGCCAGCAGTGGAGCTGATGAGATGCTTAGATGCTGTGCAGAAGCCAGAGCAGCAAGGGAACGAGGAGGAGAGGTAAGTATTGTGTGTGTGGCTGCACTATACTGTGTGTGTGTGGGGGGCTGCATTATACTGTGAGTGGGGGGCTAAATTACACTGTGTGGGGTGTTGCACTATACTGTGAGTGGGGGGCTGCAGTACACTATGTGGGAGGACTGCTTTAAACTGAGTGGGGGGCTGCATTACACTGTATGTGGGGGACTGATTTATACTGTATGTGGGGGCTGCCCTGTACTGTGTGTGGCAGCTGCACTATACTGTGTGTGGCAGCTGCACTATACTGTGTGTGGCAGCTGCACTATACTGTGTGTGGCAGCTGCACTATACTGTGTGTGGCAGCTGCACTATACTGTGTGTGGCAGCTGCACTATACTGTGTGTGGCAGCTGCCCTATACTGTGTGTGGCAGCTGCACTATACTGTGTGTGGCAGCTGCACTATACTGTGTGTGGCAGCTGCACTATACTGTGTGTGGCAGCTGCACTATACTGTGTGTGGCAGCTGCACTATACTGTGTGTGGCAGCTGCACTATACTGTGTGTGGCAGCTGCACTATACTGTGTGTGGCAGCTGCACTATACTGTGTGTGGCAGCTGCACTATACTGTGTGTGGGGGCTGCACTATACTGTGTTTTTGGGGGCTGCTCTATACTGTTTGTGGGGGCTGCATTTACTGTGTGCATGAGGCTGCATTATACTGTGTGTGGGTGAGGCTGCATTATACTGTGTGTGGGTGAGGCTGCATTATACTGTGTTTGTGAGGGCTGCACTATACTGTGTGTGGGAGCTGCACTATACTGTGTGTGGGAGCTGCACTATACTGTGTGTGGGAGCTGCACTATACTGTGTGTGGGAGCTGCTCTATACTGTGTTTGTGGAGCTGCATTATACTGTGTGTAGGTGAGGCTGCATTATACTGTTTGTGGGGGCTGCACTATACTGTGAGTGGGGGGTTGCATTATACTGTGTGTGGGGGGGACTGCACTATACTGTGTTTGTGGGGGCTGCATTATACTGTGTGTGTGGAGGGGCTACATAGTTTAATGTACATGGGGGAACTGCACTATTCTGTGCGTTTGTGGAGGGCTGAATTATACTGTGTGTGGGGCTGAATTATACTGTGTGTGGGGCTGCATTATACTCTGTGGGGGCTGCATTATGCTCTATGAGGGGGGCTAAATTATACTCTATGAGGGGGGCAGCATTGTACTCTTAAGGACCATGGTCAGTGCATTATACTATATGTATTATGGGACCTGCATTACACTGTATTGAGGATCGACTCTCCCCATCATTCTTCCTCAGCTGGAGTAAAGAGGCCGGGGAACAAGCATTGAACAACTTCAATATTGTAACTCGTTTAATGGCCTGAACTCAGCGCATTTAAATACAACAGAAATGTTTCTGTGTGATGGTGCAATATGTGAGCATTTGGGGCCCCACTTTGTCTAAAACCGGCCTTGAACTTAGGTCCAGAAATATTTACACAGTGACAAGTTTTGGCATTTTAACCATTTACCAAAACATATTCAAGATACAGTTATAGAATCAATATGGGCTTAAAGTGCAGACTCTCCGCTTTAATTTGAGGTTAATCAAATCCTAACTGGAGTAATGAATTAGAAATTAGCACTCTTTGATATGTAGCTACCTGATTTTTAATTAGACCAAAGGTAATTGGACAACTATTTCAAAAACTCTTTAATGTGCTGCATGGTCTTTTCCCTCATTAATCCATCATTAATTAAGCAAATAAGAGTTCTGGAGCTGATTCCAGGTGTAGCATTTGCATACTTGCTGTGAACCCACAACATGTGGTCAAAAGACCTCTCAATGGAAGAGCAACAGACTATCATTAGTCTGAAAAGAAAAAATCCATCAGAGAGATTGCAGAAAAGTTAGGAGTGATCAAGTGAACAGTTTGGTACATATTGCCAAAAAAAACGCACTGGTGAGATTGGGGACTCAAAAAGGCCTGGACATCGACGGAAGACAATAGTGGTAGATGGTCACAGCCCTCTTCACAACATAGACCCAAGCAAAGAACACTCTCCAAGAAGTCGGTGTTTCAGTATCTAAGTCTACCATAAAGAGAAGACTTCATGAGAACAAATACAGAGGGTTCACCACAAGGTGCAAACCTTTAATCAGCCTTAAAAACACAAAGTCCAGCTTAGACTATGCCAAAAACCATCTAAAGCCAGCCCAGTTCTGGAAAAGCATTCTTTGGACAGATGAATCCAAGATCAACCTGTACCAGAATGATGCTAAGAAGAAAGTATGGAGAAAGCTTTGAACAGCTCAAGATCCAAAGCACACCACATGCTCTGTAAAGGGTCGATATTGACTTTTAGGATTTCTACCTCCAACAGGTGGTACTAGAGTCCTAGTCATCGTCCTCTCTGAAGAGACAATTTGAATATTTAATTTCCCAGAGCAGCATTGCAAGGCTTAAAAATTCTCATCATTTTGGCATGCCAGGCTTGACATGTCACTCTTCGCAAGAAGAAACATTACCCCTTGGATCCCTGTCAGACGACTCTCACCTAGCCAAACCAGATCTGAATCTTTACAATGACTGGGGGCAGTACCTCGAAACACAGTGTCTGCAAATTGAGATTTTGGTTTGGCTTTTATCCCAAGTCATGTGGCAAGGCTCGTTAAAGGGTTGATACTGACTTTTAGGATTGCTACTTACTATATGTGGCGCTAGAGTTCTAGTCCTCTTCCTCTCTGAAGAGACAATATGCATATCCTTTGTAAAACATGGTGGAGGCGGTGTGATGGCACGGGCATGGACAGCTTTGAATGGTCCTGGGTCACTAGTGTTTATTGATGTGAATGAAGACAGAAGCATCCGGATGAGCTCTGAAGTGTACAGGGCGGTACTTTCTGCTCAGATTCATGCCAACGCAGCAAGGTTGATTGGACGGCGCTTCACAGTACAGATGGCCAATGATCCAAAACATACTGCGATAGCAACTCAGGAGTTTAAGGCAAAGAAGTGGAGCCCTATTGAGCAGCATTTCACATGCTTAATTAGTGACAGAGCCAAATTTTAAAAATCTGACCAGTGTCACTTTATTGTTGTGAATTCAGCTTTTGGGCTCCCTCCGGTGGTTGTAGAGGGTAATGCAGTTGTGCCTGGACTGCAGGAGTGGACAGGTGTATCTACTAATTGCAAAACTGACTGGGGTATATAGCTTTGCTGGATCCTTTAGTCAGTGCCAGTTGTCCATTGTTCTGGAAGGATTCACTTCCCTGCTGGTCTCTCCAGTTTGTTGTGTTTTTCTACAAAGATAAGTCCTGGCTTTGTTTTTGCTGTCCACCTGCAGTGGACCTTATAGTTCTGTGCATTTTCATGTTTTTGTCTTTTCCAGCTTGGTCTGTGAAGGATTTTTTGCAGCCTAGCTATTTCTCTGGAGATGCAGATATACCCCCCATGTCTTTAGTCAGATGTGGTGATCCGTATTTTCTGCGGTGGATATTTTTTTAGTGTTTTTATACTGACCGCATAGTACTCTGTTCTATTCTTTCTTTTTAGCTAGTATGGCCTCCTATGCTAAAATCTGATTTCATATCTGCGTATGTTTTTTCCCTCTCCTCTCACAGTCAATATTTGTGGGGGGCTATCTATCCTTTGGGGATTTTCTCTGAGGCAAGATAGATTTCCTGTTTCTGTCTTTAGGGGTAGTTAGATCTTAGGTTGTGTCGAGGGGTCTAGGGAGTGTTAGGTACCCCCCACGGCTACTTTTAGTTGCGCTGCTAGGTTCAGGGTTTGCGGTCAGTACAGGGACCACCTTCTCCAGAGTACATCTCATGCTGCTCCAAGGCCACCAGATCATAACACTTTATGTGGTAATAACTCTGGAACGCTTTGATAAATTCCAGTGATTTTGAGAGTGTTTTTTCGTGGCACATTATACTTTATGATAATGGTAAATTTAGGTTGATATGTTTTGCGTTTTATTTATAAAAAAAAAAAAATCAGAAATTTTACAAAAATGTAAAAAAATTAGCAATTTTCAAACTTTTAATGATTATCCCTTTAATAACATTTCCCACATGTATGCTTTACATCAGCACCACTATTTTCTTAGCATTTTAGGAGGTTTAAAAATGTAGCAGCAATTTTTCATTTTTTTCAAGGAAATTTACAAAATTATTTTTTTTAGGGGCCTATACACGTTTGAAGTGACTTTACGGGTCCTATATACTGGGGAAAAAAACAAACTGATACCATTTTAAAAACAACACCTCCTGACATACTGAAAACTGCTGTCAGGTAGTTTATTAATTCTTCAGGTGCTTTTCAGGAACTAATAGAAAGTGGTATGATTGGAATTAAAAAGTTGATTTTTACCAATTAAATGTCGCTGACTTTTTAGCAGGTCAGTGCAGCCGGCAGACTCTAAGGCGGCTATTTGCTCGTAAATTGCCATGACAAACATCAGGACGCCGATGGGGATAAAGAGAGAGAAGCCACACTTTTAAACAATTATTTGATATAGTCATTGTTGACAGCAGCATCTAAGGGGTTAAACAGATATGGACGGTGCCGACATGGATTGTGGCTGATGCACAAAATGGTCAGCTATAGTGTACAGCCGACAGCTGCTAGATTGTCTCCTGTATGGGGAGGCCAGTCTCTTAGATCTCAGGTCAGTAAAAAGATGTACTGGCGGTCATTAACTGGTTAAGACAAAACGAAGCAGAAACACAAAGAAGCAACAACTGATGTTTGCTGCAGTAAAGGCCGACAAAGCATCAAGGAGGAAACCCAACGTTTGGTGACATCCATGGCTTCCAGACTTCAGGCAGTCATTGCCTGCAAAGAATTCTCTACAAAGTATTACAAATGAACATCATATTTATGGTAAAATAAATTTATCCAATTTCTTTTGAGCCCCTGTCTGTCTTTCTGTCTGTAACGGAAATCCCAAGTCGCTGATTGGTCGCAGCAAAACGGCTATGACCAATCAGCGACGGGCACAGTCCGGCGGCGAAATGGCCACTCCCTACTCTCCTGCCGTCAGTGCCCGCGCCATACTCCCCTCCAGTCAGCGCTCACACAGTGTTAATGGCAGCGCTAACGGACTGCGTTATGCTGCAGTGTAACGCAGCCTGTTAACGCTGCTATTAACCCTGTGTGACCAACTTTTTTACTATTGATGCGGCCTATGCAGCATGAATAGTAAAAAGATCTAATGTTAAAAATAATAATAAAAAATCATTATATACTCACCTTTCGTGGGCCTCCGGATCCAGCCGAGGCCTTTCCCGCTCCTCGCGACGCTCCGGTGACCGCTCCATGCATTGCGGTCTCGCGAGACGGAGGGCGAGTATATAACTTTTTTATTTTAATTCTTTTTTTTTTTTAAACAGTGATATGGTGCCCACATTGCTATATACTACATGGTGGGCTGTGTTAGATACTGCGTGGGCTGTGTTATATACTACATCTCTGTGCTATATACTATGTGGGCTGTGCTATATGCTACGTGGCTGGGCAATATACTACATCACTGTGCTGCATACTACGTGGCCTGTGTTATATACTGCATGGGCAGTGTTATATACTACGTCTTTGTGCTATATACTACGTGGCTATGCACTATATTACGTGGCTGTGCAATATACTACAAGGCTGTGCAATATACGTGTCTGTGCTATATACTACGCGGCTGTGTTATATACTACGTGGCTGCGCTATATACTGACCCTAGCTTCACTAATTGGTCACGCCCGGCTGCAAACAATCAGCAACAGGCGCAGTCCGGCCGCGAATTGGCAAGGAATTTTAACCACGCTTCGCTAATTGGTCGCGCCCGGCCGGCCGAATCCTGTGTATAAATACCGTAGTATTTTTCTGAAATCTTCATAAATAAACTACATACATATTCTAGAGTACCCGATGCGTTAGAATCGGGCCACCATCTAGTGTATATATATAAATATATATATATACATATACATATATATACATATACATATATATATATATATATATATATATATATATATATATATACATACACACACACAAAAGAAAGCAGTATATATATATATATATATATATATATATATATATATATATATATATATATATATATACTAGACTGTGGCCCGATTCTAACGCATCGGGTATTCTAGAATATGCATGTCCCCGTAGTATATGGACAATGATGATTCCAGAATTCGCGGCAGACTGTGCCCGTCGCTGATTAGTGGAGGCAACCTTTATGGCATCATCGTCGCCATGGCAACCATTATGACATCTACGTCGATACTGTGCCCATCGCTGATGCGGGATGTCTACGTCCTTTATGACATCATCGTCGCTGTGCCCGTCACTGATTGACCAATCAGAGACGCGGGATTTCTACGTCGATACTGTGCCCGTTGCTGATTGGTTGAGGCCTGGCAGCCTCGACCAATCAGAGACGCGGGATTTCCAGGACAGACAGACAGACAGACGGAAAAACCCTTAGACAATTATATATATAGACTAGATCGTGGCCCGATTCTAACGCATCGGGTATTCTAGAATATGCATGTCCCCGTAGTATATGGACAATGATGATTCCAGAATTTGCGGCAGACTGTGCCCGTCGCTGATTGGTCGAGGCAACCTTTATGACATCATCGTCGCCATTGCAACCATTATGACATCATCGTCACTGCCTTTTTTCATAGAATATGAATGATAACACCAAAACTTTCTCCACTCATTGTTAGTGGTTATGTGAAGCCATTTATTGTCAAACTACTGTGTTTTCTCTTTTTTAAATCATAATGACAACCCAAAAGATCCAAATGACCCAGGATTTTCCCCTTTAACTGAAGACTTTTGTGGTAGTTGTGGATGAGGTTCTTTATTTTCTCAGATGGTAAAGCTGCCCAGTCTTCTTGCCAAAAAGCCTCAAGTTCCTGTAAATTCCTGGGCTGTCTAGCATGAACTGTGCGCTTGAGTTCCCCCCAGAGTGGCTCAATGATATTGAGGTCAGGAGACTGAGATGGCCACTCCAGAACCTTCCATTTCTTCTGCTGTTTCCAACCACTAACCATGAGAGGAGAAAAAGTTTTGGTGTTATTCATATTCTCTGAAAAAAGGCCACGAAAGTAAAAATTCTGCCAGGGTATGTAAACTTTTGAGCGCAACTGTATATGGCACTAATTAATGCTTTTTATCATTCTATGGCTTAAAAGAAAAACACAATAGTTATCAAAGCCAGGATAAAATAGAGTACCTGAATAAAAGTAAAATGTGGAAATAGATGGTATGTTATGCCAGGTGGTAAATGTGCACTTATGTTTGGGTGTTCAGCCTTTTTCATAGTTTTTTGTGCTGTAATAGTGTGCAATTTACAGAAATAAAATTGGTATGTTTACTCGGTGATCATCTGGCATTAGTCCATCTTTTGCTTTTCTTGCTTTGTTACATACATGATGTGTGCTGGAATGATCTCTTAAATATCAGGTGGTGCCCTCATACCCATTGTTATTCATCCTCTTCTCCACGAAAATGCACTTTATGGCTGAGCATGCATTATTATGGCTGAATCTGGTAAAATAGCCTTTGGACATAAAAGCATTTGACTGACACTATTATGATGCGTTTTGCACCAACTTGTCAACCAAGCCCAGACTAAGTGATCAGTGCGTTCAGCACACTTATATGGGTTTGATAGGCCTTGTAGCAGTGACCCCTAGACAAGAGAAAAAAAACAGCTTGTCATATTTTCTTTTAAATGCATTTTTTGTTTTTGCAAAGTAAAATTTGCTGTAGCACAGAGTAGCAGAACCAGTTCAGAAAACCAAACTGATTCCAGTTTCAAGGTGTTTAGATTATTTTGCAATGCAATAAATGACATGTACATGTGTTCATGGTTATCTTTAGTTACTAAAATTACAGTTTGCAATTTTCATTCCTTCCGCGTCTCTCCGCAGTGACTGTTCAGGCAGATGGCGCACACTAAACACGTCATTGCGCCCTCTAACCTGAACAGTCACAGCCAGAGGACGCCGAAGACGGAGCGGAGCCCGGCGGTGGAACGGGGACAGGTGTATATCGCGCAATGCTCACCCCCGTCATACTCACCTGCTCCCGGCGCGGTCCCCGCTTGTCAGTGACAGATGCTCTCCGACGCCGTCAGCTTGTTCCTGTGTTCAGCGGTCACATATTCATTACTTTAATGAGCGGCACCACGTGACCGCTGAAAACAGGAAGAACTGTGGGCGCCGGAGAAGCGGGAACGAGCAGAGACGCGCCGGGAGCAGGGAAGTATGATTTGACAGCTGCCGCTTCTCCTCCCCCGCCGACCCCCTGGGACAACGACTTGAGTATAACCCCAGGGGGCACTTTCAGCCCCCAAAAATGGGCTCAAAATCTCAGCTTATACTCGAGTATATACAGTATTTTTATTTACTGGGGCTGCAGAAAATATTACATTTTTAAATACAAAAAAAAAAAAAATAACAGTCCTTCATCTAGATTTTTGGGGGCAAATTTCCAGTTTCACCATATATTATGCATACTTTCGATCTTTGAGAAAACTACTTTTTCATTCAATTGTGGGTTCCGGTCTTCCTCCATCCAATCTTCCTAGGTATTGTAATGTGTAATTCAAGAAAAGACTACACACAGGGCCACAAATGCCAAAAGCTGACAGTCATGTCACGTCTTCCAGCGATAATGGAATTTTAAGTGTTAAATCGTGATGAGCGAGCATGCTCGTGTGCTAACCGAGTGTCTTTGGCGTGCTCGAAAAATATGATCGAGTCCTTGCAACTGCTTGTCTCGCAGCTGTCCGACAGATGCAACACATGCAGGGATGTCCTGTTTGTTAGGCAATCATTCCATGTGTTGCGGCTGTCGAACAGTCACGAGAACTGCAGTCGCGAGGACTCGATCATATCTTTCGAGCACGCCAAAGACACTCGGGTAAGGTAACGTTCACATTAGCGTTTCCCGACGCAGCGTCGGGAAACGCTGCGGCGACACATGTCATGCGCCCCTATATTTAACATGGGGGACGCATGGACATGCATTGTGCTGCGTTGTGCGACGCATGCGCTTTTTTTTGCCGCAAGCGTTGGGCGCAGAAAACGCAACAAGTTGCATTTTTTTTGCGTCCAAATTTCGGCAAAAAACGACGCATGCGTCGCAAAACGCAAATGTGAACGTAGCCTTACAGCCTATCTGAGCACGTTTGCTCATCACTAGTGTTAAACTATAATGAAATGGAAGAGTGCAACCCTGAGTGTGATAGCATGGGGTGAAATCTAGCGATCTGGCTTTCACATTCACCAATAATATAATTACAAGTTGTTTTAGGCTAGAGGAAGTAATGTACCGTAATAATGTTGGAAGAAAATTGCACACATTTACTAATATGTTTGCTGGTAAAATTAGGCTACAAATGCTAAAAACATGAAACACTGTCAGCTTATACTTTTTTTTATGTAAGAGGTTGTGTGGATGCTCTTACATACAGGGGTGTATGGAGTACAGATATAGGACGTGCTCCAAGATCCTGATGCCCAACAGGACACAAAGCCACATACTGTAACACAAAACCCCGTAGTGCATGGTATATGGAGGACGCCCTGTTAGGTTTGGCATCAGGGCCCATGAGTTACTAGATGCCTTCAAGGGCAGGTTTATTAAACTGTCTTTTAAAGCACAAACTGACTTTATTGTCCATAGAAATTAACCGCGGCACAGCCTTCATTTCACAAGAGCAGAACATGAAATGAAAGTTGCACTGTGATTGTGTGCTATGGGGAATAAAGACAGATTTTCTTTTAAAATGGAAAACATAAAAAGTGGTTGCAAGAGGAGGACAACACATTCATTTTTAAAAAATAACTACAATTAAAAACAACAAAAGTGTATATGATAACATGCTGCAGCCCAAGATAATGAGCAAGAATAAACCATGCCCTCTAACCAAAACAATGGGTGCAAATATGTAGTAAGAACACACAAAAAACATATCACCGCCCCCACACACACACACACAATATTAATAATAATGTAAAAAGATTCAAAAAATATTTTTAAGAATGTGTATGTAATAAATGTGTTTCAAAGCCAAAAAGGAATGATTCTTTTTCACCTATTAGCGGATATTATTTGCAAAGGTTTTTTTACTCCATTTTCTCCTCCATGCATGGTTTTTTTATTTTGCTCAAAATGGCTGTTGCTGCTACAGTTAATTTTTTTTTCATTATTTTCTTGTTTTCTCATCATATCTTTTAGGCTTTAAATAACATCATATTTCTTACACACCAATTCTTCAAATATATTTTTAAAATTGTATTACATTATTATTTGGGGTATAGTTTTTTTATGTTTTTTTTTGTGTGTTCCTACTGCATATCGGCACCTATGACTTTGGTTTGAGGACGTGGATTATTCTTGCTTATTATTTTGAGCTGAGATAGGTCATCATACACACAGTTGGCGTTTTTAATAGCCGTGTAAAAAATTTTCTCTTTTTCCAAATATAGTTTCATTTATCTGGATGTGCAGTCCTTATTTTGTATAACCTCACCCATCCCTTGTAGATTGTGAGCCCTCGCGGGCAGGGTCCTCTCTCCTCCTGTACCAGTTGTGACTTGTATTGTTCAAGATTATTGTACTTGTTTTTATTATGTATACCCCTCCTCACATGTAAAGCGCCATGGAATAAATGGCGCTATAATAATAAATAAAAAATAAATATACACTACTTTTTATTTTCCCACTGGTTGATTTTATATGATTGACTGGTCCTCTATACAGAATAGTTGTACCCACCACAATTTTGCTTTGACTTGGATTTTCTTTTCAAAAGACAACCTTGTTAAATCTCCCCATGGATGCATAAAAGCGGACAATAGTTATGAGCGAGTATGCGTGGATAAGGTGTTATCTGCGCATGCTCAGGTGCTAACCAAGAGACCTTGACTTGCTCGAATACGCTCGAGTCCTACGCCTGCATGTCTCACGGCTCTTCGACATAATTCCACACTTAATGAGTTTATTACCACTGTTACTCATAAACAAGAAAATCTACTTACCAAAAGCAGAGCTTCTAGCTGGTTAATATAGATTTCTTCACTTGCTAGGACCCCAGAGAGGACAAGTTTTCTCATCAAAAGTCCTTTATCAGATTCGCTTTCTCCCTGTAAGAAAAGACGGGGGTGGTGAGATAGATAGCGGGAGATTTCATTGTGCTATAAAAGCATAAAGTTCATAACACTACGCAGATCGCGGTTATAGGGTGTGATCGGTGACCATAGTACAAAGATAAGAACATCATTATATCATGGAGGAAAAAAAAAAAAAGTTTTGCAATTATATTCTTTATCCATCCAGGAAAAACACAGTCCGTACACTGATGGCACACCGATCCAAAACACTGACGACAACAGTACGGCTTTTTCCCAGTACCGGTTTTATACAGACACGTGAAGGGGACCCAAATCTCAGGTCCATCTGTATGTTACTGTCTGCAGCACGGATGTCACCTCGCCAGCACTTCAGTGCAGCCAATAACAGAGCTGCTCTGCCAGAGCGCTAACGACATGGGCTGCTGAGGTCACTGATCGGCTGCAGCGCTGACATCAGGGCTGCAAACAATAAGAGACACCAAGAGCAGCAGCAGAGACTCAGCAATGGACCCCAGGAGGGGAAGTTAAGATAGTTATTTAATTTTTTAAACAAGCTATAGGCAAGGTAGGAAGTCGGGGAAAAAAAACCTGTACGGGTATGAGCATACAGGCCCAGGATCTGCCTGAAACACAACCTCAAAAGGGCCCCATAACATGAACATAATGCACAGCCATGTAAAAAGCGGCATCACTGTGCACATGTTTGGTTCTGAAGACATTAAAAAAGTGATATTTTTCGGTGGCTTCCTCTCAGAAGCTTCCCACTCCCCATACTTCACCTCACAGAGTAAAAGACACTGGCAGCGGAGACGACACCAGAACGACAGCAAAAAAACCTCTTCTGACGTTTCCTCAAGAGGTTTCGCCTGGGAAAACTGCACCAGAATCTAAAACCGGCACATAGCCTGATACAATGAGCACAAAATGTTTCGCCATATGGTGCCGGTGTGAGTGTATTGTTCATAGGAAGAAATCCATTTATAAAATACTCACATATAGATGTACGTATAATGTCACAGCGAGAGGTCACTCACTGGGAAACAGAGTGGGCTGCTACCCAAGCTTGGGATGCACTAATTGTATTAATATGATAAAGGGCGACTACGATTATTTTATTTATTGGAATGTCCTTGCATATTGTGGTATGTAGGTGAGACCACATGGAACGTCAAAACCCGTGTGAATCACCAGATACCCAATTAGGAAAAAAAGAAACTAAACTTACCTGTGTCGAAATATTTCATGGATGAGGGCCATACTGAGAGAAATCGAAAGCTTCGCATCATTGACCATATTCCCCATTAAGACGGGGTGGCGATAGAATTAAATTAAAAATTAGAGAATTAAAGTGGATTCACAAAGTGAACACACTAAAACCGTTTGTGTTAAATGTAGATTTTAATTTGCAAACAGTCCTTTAAAGTTGTACTTTGTATAGTATTCCTTTATCTTTGACCCATGGAACTTTTCCCATGGGGAGTTATGGTAATGGGTATAATGGCAATTAATTTTCCATTTCTTATGGGGTTTATTTCTAGATCATTTGAAATATGAACATACTCAAGAATCATGACCCATTCATGAGGATCTGCAGGATTTTTTATCTTTGGAAAAGATAATGTGCATGTAGTAATTAAAAACAAGCTTTTCCTGATATGATTTTTGAGGGTATTTTTTCTCTCCCTCTTTTACCCTTTTTCAGAAATATGTGGCAGATAAGGAGTGGTGTACCCAAATGACATTTGGGGTTGAGATACATGCCTTTTACAAGACATGTGAATCCCCAATTTCCATGTGGTGAGTTACCAGCCCCAGCTAATAGGGCGTACTTTCACTACTTTGGGGGTTATATCCTTAGCCACTTACAATTAAAGTTGGAGTTTAATTTAATATCCTCATTAGAATACGTTCAGCTCTAACACAATCTTCCTATAAGGAACAGAATGGGTTGTATGCATTGTTAAAAGAAAGGGTATGCTATTTTTCCTTCACGTAAGATGGCGTCAAGTGTATAAACTGTCTATTGCGCATGCACGATTTGACATTTGCACAGGCGCTTGCAATTCCTTATTATTAGCGCAGTATATTGAATGTCCTTTGCCCGCAACGAAGATCGTGCGGTGATCGCAAAGTGTCTCCAGCGCATGCGCGAGATGGCGCTCTCTTCCTGCTTTGGGATGCTCTCATTATCCTCTTCTGACATGCGCACTAAGTGTTACAAGACGCCGACTAGCACGTGCACCTGCATAACTAGAATGGGGTGACCCATGGAGTTGATTAATACTTTACGGCTGTACTTTAATTACCAATTGATATCGGAATTAATATTATATATTGTCTGTATGTACACCTCTGCACTGCACTTTAATAGATTTCAATTTGTATGCATTATAAATTGCATTTTTTAGTTTTGTTTTTTTGGTGCAAACACATGCTCTTTCTTATGTAATTACTGTTAAGCACTTTAATGATGTATACCCTTTATATACCTGGTATTTGCACATATGCATTGCTTGAAAAACAGGTTTTCACTTTGTGAAAGTTTTCAGATTAATGCAATTGATATACAGGATTCGGCAGGGTGCGACCAATTAGCGAAGCGTGGTTCAAATTTCGCGCCAATTCGCGGCCGGACTGTCTGTCGCTGATTGTTCGCGGCCAGGCGCCACGTAGTATATAGCAAAGACACGTAGTATATTGCCCAGCCACATAGTATACTGCCCAGCCAGGTAGTATATTGCTCAGCCTCGTAGTATATAGAACAGACACGTAGTATATAGCACAGCCCACATAGTATATAGCACAGCCCACATAGTATACAGCACAGAGATGTAGTATATAGCACAGCCCACGCAGTATATAGCAATGTGGGCACCATATCCCTGCTAAAAAAAAGAATTAAAATAAGAAATAGTTATATACTCACCTTCCATCGGCCCCCGGATCCAGCCCAGGCATTAACCGATGCTCCTCGCGACGCTCCGGTCCCAAGAGTGCATTGCGGTCTTGCGAGATGACGTAGCGGATTTTTTAAATTATTTTTAACATTAGATCTTTTTACTATTGATGCTGCATAGGCAGCATCAATAGTAAAAAGTGGTTCACACAGGGTTAATAGCAGCGTTAACGGAGTGTGTTACACCGCGGCATAACGCGGTCCGTTAACGCTGCCTTAACCCTGTGTGAGCGCTGACTGGAGGGGAGTATGGACTGCGGGCACTGACTGCGGGGAGTAAGGAGCGGCCATTTTGCTGCCGGACCGTGCCCGTCGCTGATTGGTCGTGGCTGTTTTGCCACGACCAATCAGCGACTTGGGATTTCCATGACAGAAAGAAAGAAGGACAGACAGAAAGACGGAAGTGACCCTTAGACAATTATATAGTAGATATATATATATATATATATATATATATATATATATATATTTATATATTATTATTTATTATAGCGCCATTTATTCCATGGCGCTTTACATGTGAGGAGGGGTATACATAATAAAACAAGTACAATAATCTTAGACAATACAAGTCATAACTGGTACAGGAGGCGAGAGGACCCTGCCCGCGAGGGCTCACAATCTACAAGGGATGGGTGAGGATACAGTGGGTGAGGGTAGAGCTGGTCATGCAGCGGTTTGGTCGATCGGTGGTTACTGCAGGCTGTAGGCTTGTCCGAAGAGGTGCGTCTTCAGGTTCTTTTTGAAGGTTTCGATGGTAGGTGAGAATCTGATGTGTTGTGGTAGAGAGTTCCAGAGTATGGGGGATGCACGAGAGAAATCTTGTATGTGATTGTGGGAAGAGGAGATAAGAGGGGAGTAGAGAAGGAGATCTTGTGAGGATCGGAGGTTGCGTGCAGCAAAATACCGGGAGACGTGGTCACAGATGTATGGAGGAGACAGGTTGTGGATGGCTTTGTATGTCATGGTTAGGCTTTTGTACTGGAGTCTCTGGGTGATGGGAAGCCAGTGCAAGGATTGACAGAGGGGAGAGGCCGGGGAATAGCGGGGGGACAGGTGGATTAGTCTGGCAGCAGAGTTTAGAATAGATTGGAGGGGTGCAAGAGTGTTAGAGGGGAGGCCACAGAGCAGGAGGTTACAGTAGTCGAGGCGGGAGATGATGAGGGCATTGACTAGAGTTTTTGCAGATTCTTGGTTTAGGAATGTACGGATCCGTGAAATATTTTTGAGTTGGAGGCGGCAGGAAGTAGAAAGAGCTTGGATATGTGGTTTGAAGGAGAGATCAGTGTCAAGGATTACCCCAAGACAGCGGGCTTGTGGGACTGGGGAGAGTGGGAAGCCGTTTACTGTAATGGATAGGTTCGTTGGGGAGGTCGTGTGAGATGGGGAAAGATGATGAATTCTGTTTTGTCCATGTTAAGTTTTAGAAATCTAGTGGAGGAGAAGGATGAAATAGCAGACAGACATTGAGGGATTCTGGTTAGTAGGGAGGCGATATCTGGTCCAGAGATGTAGATCTGTATGTCGTCAGCATAGAGATGATACTGAAAGCCGTGAGAGTCTATGACCTGTCCCAGGCCAAGGGTGTAAATGGAGAAGAGCAGGGGTCCTAGAACTGAACCTTGAGGGAACCCGACAGATAGGGGGCGAGGTGAGGAGGTGGTGTGTGAGTGGGAGACGCTGAATGTCCGGTCAGTTAGGTATGACGAGATCCAGGATAGGGCCTAGTCTGTGATGCCAAGGGATGAGAGGGTCTGCAGCAGCATATATATATGCACACACATATACATATACATATATATATATATATATATATATATATATATATATATATATATGTTAGCTATTGAACCCGTTCTACGCCCGGGTGGCGAGCATTTACATTGGTCTCCATCCTGGTATGTGCCGCTCCATCCTGCGTCCCCATCCTGTCATGTGCTGCTCCATCCTGCGTCCCCATCCTGTCATGTGCTGCTCCATCCTGCATCCCCATCCTGTCATGTGCTACAGCCATCCTGCGCCTCTATTCTGACATGTGCTGCACCCATCCTGCGCCTCCATTCTGTCATTTGCTGCTCCCATCCTGCGCCCCCATCCTGTCATGTGCTGCTCCATCCTGCGTCCCCATCCTGTCATGTGCTGCACCCATCCTGCGCCCCCATCCTGTCATGTGCTGCTCCATCCTGCGTCCCCATCCTGTCATGTGCTGCACCCATCCTGCACCCCCGTTCTGTCATGTGCTGCTTCCATCCTGCACCCCCATTCTGTCATGTGCTGCTTCCATCCTGCACCCGTTCTGTCATGTGCTGCTACCATCCTGCGCCCCCATTCTGTCATGTGCTGCTGCCATCCTGCACCCCCGTTCTGTCATGTGCTGCTCCCATCCTGCACCACCGTTCTGTAATTTGCTGCCTCCATCCATATGCCCCATACGCTGCTCCATAAAGGTTTATGGCCCCCATAAGATGCTCCATAGTATATGCCCCGTACACTGCTCCATAAAGGTTTATGGCCCCCATAAGATGCTCCATAGTATATGCCCCGTATACTGCTCCATAAAGGTTTATGGCCCCCATAAGATGCTCCATAGTATATGCCCCGTACACTGCTCCATAAAGGTTTATGGCCCCCATAAGATGCTCCATAGTATGTGCACCCGTACACTGCTCCATTATGGTTGATGGCCCCATAAGATGCTCCATAGATATGCCCCCGTACACTGCTCCATTATGGTTGATGACCCCCATAAGATGCTCCATATTATATGCCCCCGTACACTGCTCCATTATGGTTGATGGCCCCCATAAGATGCTCCATATTATATGCCCCCGTATACTGCTCCATTATGGTTAATGGCCCCCATAAGATGCTCCATAGTATATGCCCCCGTACACTGCTCCATTATGGTTGATGGCCCCCATAAGATGCTCCATATTATATGCCCCCGTACACTGCTCCATTATGGTTTATGGCCCCCATAAGATGCTCCATAGTATATGGCCCCGTACACTGCTCCATTATGGTTGATGGCCCCCATAAGATGCTCCATAGTATATGCCCCTGTACACTGCTTCATTATAGTTGATGGCCCCCATAAGATGCTCCATATTATATGCCCCCGTACACTGTTCCATTATGGTTGATGGCCCCATAAGATGCTCCATAGTATATGCCCCCGTACACTGCTCCATTATGGTTGATGACCCCCATAAGATGCTCCATTGTATATGCCCCCATACACTGCTCCATTATGGTTGATGGCCCCATAAGATGCTCCATAGTATATGCCCCCGTACACTGCTCCATTATCGTTGATGACCCCCATAAGATGCTCCATAGTATATGCCCCCGTACACTGCTCCATTATGGTTCATGGCCCCCATAAGATGCTCCATATTATATGCCCCCGTATACTGCTCCATTATGGTTGATGGCCCCCATAAGATGCTCCATAGTATATGCCCCCGTACACTGCTCCATTATGGTTGATGGCCCCCATAAGATGCTCCATATTATATGCCCCTGTACACTGCTCCATTATGGTTTATGGCCCCCATAAGATGCTCCATAGTATATGACCCCGTACACTGCTCCATTATGGTTGATGGCCCCCATAAGATGCTCCATAGTATATGCCCCTGTACACTGCTCCATTATAGTTGATGGCCCCCATAAGATGCTCCATATTATATGCCCCCGTACACTGCTCCATTATGGTTGATGGCCCCATAAGATGCTCCATAGTATATGCCCCCGTACACTGCTCCATTATGGCTTATGGCCCCCATAAGATGCTCCATAGTATATGCCCCTGTACACTGCTCCATTATAGTTGCTGGCCCCCATAAGATGCTCCATATTATATGCCCCCGTACACTGCTCCATTATGGTTGATGGCCCCATAAGATGCTCCATAGTATATGCCCCCGTACACTGCTCCATTATGGTTGATGGCCCCATAAGATGCTCCATTGTATATGCCCCGTATGCTGCTGCGATATATAAAAAAAAAAAATACCATACTCACCTATCGTCGCTGGGCGCCCAGTGCTGAGGGCCTGAGCAGGCGGGGACATCGGCGAGCTGTGGGGGTCAGGTGCCGGTATCGCCGCTAGCTCAGGCCCCCCGACACTTGCTATATTCACCTGGCCGTGATCCAGCGCTGCACGCCGCTCCGTGTTCCGGCTCCTCTGGCTGTGACTGTTCAGTCAGAGGGCGGCGCGCATTAAGTGTGTTATCGCGCCCTCTGAACTGTGAACGTCACAGGACCCGGAACACGGAGCCGCACGCAGCGCTGGAACGGGTGACAGGTGAATATAATACCCTCCTGGCGCGTCCACGGTCCCTGCCTCTCCGGTGGGAGCGTCACTCTGTGGGGTCCAGACTGTGCCCGCGCTTGCGCAGTCTATAAAGGCTTCGGACAGAGTGACGCTCCCAGCGTTATATTATAGATATATAGAGAGAGAGACATATCTATCTATCTATCTATATATTATATACATATATATATATATATATATATATATACACACACACACACACACACACACACAAACACACAGTACAGACCAAAAGTTTGGACGCACCTTCTTATTCAAAGATTTTTCTGTATTTTCATGACTATGAAAATTGTATATTCACACTGAAGGCATCAAAACTATGAATTAACACATGTGGAATTATATACTTAGCAAAAAAGTGTGAAACAACTGAAAATATGTCTTATAGTCTATGTTCTTCAAAGTAGCCACCTTTTGCTTTGATGACTGCTTTGCACACTCTTGGCATTCTCTTGTTGAGCTTCAAGACGTAGTCACCGGAAATGGTCTTCCAACAGTCTTGAAGGAGTTCCCAGAGACGCTTAGCACTTGTTGGCCCTTTTGCCTTCACTCTGCGGTCCAGCTTACATCAAACCATCTCGATTGGGTTCAGGTCTGGTGACTGTGGAGGCCAGGTCATCTGGCGTAGCACCCCATCACTCTCCTTCTTGGTCAAATATCCCTTACACAGCCTGGAGGTGTGTTTGGGGTCATTGTCCTGTTGAAAAATAAATGATGGTCCAACTAAACAAAACCAGATGGAATAGCATGCCGCTGCAAGATGCTGTGGTAGCCATGCTGGTTCAGTATGCCTTCAATTTTGAATAAATCCCCAACAGTGTCACAAGCAAAGCACCCCCACGCCATCATGCCTCCTCCTCCATGCTTCACGATGGTAACCAGGCATGTAGAGTCCATCCGTTCACCTTTTCTGCGTCGCACAAAGACAGGGTAATTGGAACCAAAGATCTGAAATTTGGAATCATCAGACCAAAGCAGATTTCCACTGGTCTAATGTCCATTTATTGTGTTCTTTAGCACAAACAAGTCTCTTCTGTTTGTTGCCTGTCCTTAGCAGTGGTTTCCTAGCAGCTATTTTACCATGAAGGCCTGCTGCACAAAGTCTCCTCTTAACAGTTGTTGTAGAGATGTGTCTGCTGCTAGAACTCTGTGTGGCATTGACCTTGTGTCAATTCTGAGCTGCTGCTAACCTGCGATTTCTGAGGATGATGACTGGGATAAACTTATCCTCAGAAGCAGAGGTGACTCTTGGTCTTCCTTTCCTGGGGCGGTTCTCATGTGAGCCAAGTTCTTTGTAGCTCTTGATGGTTTTTGCAACTGCACTTGGGGACACTTTCAAAGTTTTCACAATTTTTTGGACTGGCTGACCTTCATTTCTTAAAGTATGATGGCCACTCGTTTCTCTTTACTTAGCTGCTTTTTTCTTGCCATAATACAAATTCTAACAGTCTATTCAGTAGGACAATCAGCTGTGTATCCACCAGACTTCTGCACAACACAACTGATGGTCCCAACCCCATTTATAAGGCAAGAAATCTCACTTATTAAACCTGACAGGGCACACCTGTGAAGTGAAAACCATTCCCGGTGACTACCTCTTGAAGCTCATCAAGAGATGCCAAGAGTGTGCAAAGCAGTCATCAAAGCAAAGGGTGGCTACTTTGAAGAACCTAGAATATAAAACATAATTTCAGTTGTTTCACACTTTTTTGTTAAGTATATAATTCCACATGTGTTAATTCATAGTTTTGATGCCCTCAGTGTGAATGTACAATTGTCAGTCATGAAAATAAAGATAAATCTTTGAATGAGAAGGTGTCCAAACTTTTGATATATATATCTACTATATAAAGCTGAGTGTGTGTGTGTGTGTGTGTGTGTGTGTGTGTGTGTGTGTGTGTGTGTGTGTGTGTGTGTGTGTGTGTGTGTGTGTGTCCGGGATTGGCATCTGCACCGTCGCAGCTACAGCCACAAAATTTTGCAGTCACACGTCTGGACCCCGAGAGCGTCATAGGCTATGTTGTGAGGTGAAATTTTAACCCCGCGCGTTCCAATTCAACAAACAATTTTGCCCCTATCTACATAATGGGAAAAAATGAAAGGAAAAGTGTAGGAGGCAAATTGACAGCTGCCAGATGTGAACAAGGGGGACTTAAAGAATGAGAGCGATGGCGCCAAAGAGTATATACCGTACAGTTGCTAAGGTGGGGCCTCGACATGGGATACTCACCACACACGGGGATATGAGCACACACAAAATGCGCCACACACTACCACGTGCTTGAACACATATTACCCTCAGCACACATTTCACCACAAATACACCAACCTCGCCACATAAAAGTCAAAACACAAAAGTCGCCACTCAAAACTCACCACGCGCAGAACTCGCCACATGCAAAAACTAGGCTCTTGCAAAACTCACCACAAGTGCAAAATTCTCCTCATGAAAAACTCGCCACACGCAAAACTTGCACACGCGGAAAAATTGCCACATGCACAAAAGTTGCAACACATGCAAAAGTTGCCTCACACAAAACTTGCACATACTCAAAAGGCACCACACATAAAACTCGCAACGCGCAAAACTCGCCATGCGCAAAACTTGCTGCACACAACTTGCTACACTAACCTGTCACATGTAACTCGACACACAAAAAGTTGCTACACGCATGTTGCTACACAAAACTCATCTCACAAAAGTCGCTACATGCATATCGCCACACGCAACTCAACACACACAACTTGACAAACGAAACTCGCCCTAAAACACACACAAGTCTGGTATTATCCTTCAAAAATAAAAATCTGATTAATAAGCAGACAAACTACAACAATTGCACCATATAGGAAATACGGCAGCTGTCAGTCACATGACCTGTCTATTATGTGTATGTGTGAGCTAATATATACTGCCAGGGGGAGGGCTTCCTGTTGGCTGGGGATTTATCAGCCTGCCAATTTAGCTTACAAATACTGAGGTAAAAATACTGAGCAAATAACGTGTGAACGAGGTCTAATACAGGAGGAGATGACACACAGGTATATACTATATACAGGGGAGATGACACAGATATATACTATATACAGGAGAGATGACACACAGGTATATACTATATAGAGGAGGAGATGACATATAGGTACATATATATACAGGAGGAGATGACATACAGGTATATACTATATACAGGAGGAGATGACATACAGGTATATGCTATATATAGAAGATGACATGCAGGTATATACTATATGCAGGAGGAGATGACACTCAGATATATACTATATACAGGGGAGATGACACCGGTATATACTATATACAGGAGGAGATGACATACAGGTATATGCTATATATACAGAAGATGACATGCAGGTATATACTATATGCAGGAGGAGATGACACAGGTATATACTATATACAGGAGGAGTTGACATACAGGTATATACTATATATAGAAGGAGATGACATTCAGGTATATACTATATATAGTGGAGATGACACACAGCAGGTATATACTATATACAGGGGAGATGACATACAGGTATATACTATACACAGGAGATGACATACAGATGTATACTATATATAAGGGAGATGACAAACATGTATATACTGAGGTGATGAGGTGAAAATGAGGTGTGAGGTGAAAATGAAAAGGTGTGAGTACAAAATGAGAGAAGTGAGGAAAAATAGTGGAGTGATCAGAAAATGACAGATGTGAGGTTGAAATGACAAGTGTTAGGGGGGAATGAGAGGAGTGAGGGAGAAAATGAGAGGTGTGAGGGGGAAAATGAAAGATGTGATTGGGAAAATGAGAGGCGTGATGGGAAAATAAGAGAAGTGAGGTGCTATAACTAACCACAGATATTCACTATGCCCAGGCAACGCCGGGCTCTTCAGCTAGTATATATATATATATATATATATACATACATACATACATATATATATATATATATATATATATATATATATATATAGCTTCAAAAAATATAGGGAACACTCAAATAACACATCCTAGATCTGAATGAATGAAATATTCTCACTGAATACTTTGTTCTGTACAAAGTTGAATGTGCTGACGACAAAATCACAAAAATCATCAATGGAAATCAAATTTATTAACCAATGGAGGCCTGGACTTACAGTCTGATCCAAACTCAGTGGAAATGCCTCAATACCAAGACTTCTCCTGTGCTTCCCCCATACTCTGGGACTCTCTACCCCAACATATCAGACTCTCGCCTACCATGGAAACCTTCAAAAAGAACCTGAAGACTCACCTCCTCCGACAAGCCTATAGCCTGCAGTGATCCTCAACCTACTGAAACGCTGCACAACCTGATCCCCTGCAGACTGTGAGCCCTCGCGGGCAGGGTCCTCCCTCCTTATGTACCTGTGTGCCATGTTTTTTGCTCATGTTTAATGTATTTGTCTATATTTGCCCCGTATTCACATGTAAAGCACCATGGATTAAATGGCGCTATAAAAATGTATAATAATAAAACAAGGAAATTATGCTCAGTAGTGTGTGTGTGGCCTCCACGTGCCTGTATGACCTCCCTACAACACCTGGGCATGCTTCTGATGAGGAGGCGGATAGTCAGGCTACCTCTGGCGAGCACATGGAGGGCTGAGCGGCCCTCCAAAGAAATGCCACCTCTTCACCATTACTGACCCACTGCCAAACCAGTCATGCTGAAGGATGTTGCAGGCAGCAGATCACTCTCCACAGCATTTCCAGACTGTCACATCGGTCACATGTGCTCAGTGTGAACCTGCTTTCATCTGTGAAGAGCACAGGGCACCAGTGGCAATTTTGCCAATCCTGGTGTTCTGCGGCAAATGCCAATCGTTTTGCATGGTGTTTGGCTGTGAGCACAACCTCCATCTGTAGACGTCGGGCACTCAGACCATCCTCATGAAGTCGGTTTCTAACCGCTTCTGCAGATACATGCACATTTGTGGCCTGCTGGAGGTCATTTTGCATGGCTCTGGCAGTGTTCCTCCTTGCACAAAGGCTGAGGTAGCGGTCCTGCTGCTGGGTTGTTGCCCTCTTATGGCCCCCTCCACGTCTCCTGGTGTACTGGCCTGTCTACTGGCAGTGCCTCCAGCCTCTGGACACTACGCTGACAGACACAGCAAGCCTTCTTGCCACAGCTCGTATTGATGTGCCATCCTGGATGAGCTGCACTACCTGAGCCAATTGTGTGGGTTGTAGAGCCCATCTCATGCTACCACGAGTGTGAAAGCACAACCAACATTCAAAAGTGACCAAAACATCAGCCAGAAAGCATTGGTACTGAGATGTGGTCTGTGGTCCCCATCTGCGGAACCACTCCTTTATTGAGTGTGCCTTGATAATTGCCAATAATTTCCATCTGTTGTCTATTCAATTTGCACAACAGCATATGAAATTGATTGTCAATCAGTGTTGCTTCCTAAGTGGACAGTTTGATTTCACAGAAGTTTGATTTACTTGAAGTTAGATTCTGTTTAAGCGTTCCCTTTATTTTTTGAGCAGTGTATACACACACACTTTATTGACATCTGTATATATCCTAAAATATTAGTCTGCTGAGGTAATCTACAACACAGAGCTTAATACGGTCATATGAATGAAAGAGAATCGAGACAATCCAGAAAAAATCCTGGTGAAGCCTCCGTTTGATACAAACATTTTCCTTGCCTTTTTAAGTACGGTATATCGATCACATAAATGGGCTGATAGAACTTTTCGATACAGCATTTTTTTTTTTTGTAAAATTTGTTATCTAGCTAAAAATATAGAAAGGAGTACAAGAGGCCATAAATGTGAGCCGCATGGCTAGATGAAGCTGGCTTACTCCAGCTGAACCTCTGGCAGACCAAACACAAGAACATTCAGAGTATACAAATGCAGCCAAACTTACCAAGGTAACGAAAACAATTCAACAGTAGAACTGTTCATTACTTCATGATGGAAACAGGAAGTTCCCTCAATTATTACAGCTCTGAAGGCTAAAGTGATGCAAACGTAGATCTATTGTCAGCAAAAGTTCCAAGGATAACAAAGATATTCTCTATAACAGCAGGAGCAGCAGACCACGCCGGGGCGGGAGCGCGGCATTTCATTCATTGTCATAAACTGTAAATAGCATGATAAATTCTACAATCAAGAAGTGAGCAAAAAATGAAGAACCAAGGTGTCGTGGCAGCCAGACTACAGCTTCATAAGAAAAAGGGTAGATGTAAACCTACGGTAGTTTAATAAATGACGGGTTGCCTCACAAAAGACATTTAGAGCATATCTATTAGATATGTCATAAATGTGGCCCATCTATCTCCAGAAAAGGGGTCCCCACCAGGCCTCTCTTCCGACCTCCAGGGTGTAGACAGGTAGAAATGCATGTGCCGTCTCTCAATTCATAGATTTGGGAGTTCCGAATCCACCCGAACATATTTCCATTCCTGTTCCACCATGACTGTGCTCCAATGCCCAGAGTACGGTTCATTAAGGGACGGTTGGGGGAATCTGATGAGGAAGAACTTGACTGGTCCACACAGTCAGGATTACAACCACCTTCAAGATGAACTACAACAGATTGTGAGCCAGGTCCGCTCACCCAACATCAATGTCACTTCAAAAATGTTCCTCTAGATAATTGGGCAAAAATTTCCACACACAACAAAATCTTGTAGGAAGACTTCCCAAAAGATCAGAAGCTGCAAGGTGGTGACCAAGTCCATATTAATACCTATCAGGGTGGATTTGATTTAAATCTAACTGATTTAAATCACGATTTAAATCACGATTTAAATCACTAGTCAGTAAGGCTTGATTTAAATCAGTGATTTAAATCAAAGTTTCTACCTAACTGAATTTGACTCCGCAGAGGTCCCAGCCTCTTCTTCAAGGCAAAAATGTTACAACATGAACAGAGTTGAGAAAAAGACCTTAATCCTATTGTTCTACAAACCTATGAATACAGAATCAACCCCTTCAGTGCCAAGTCCAAGAAGTTAGACAATATGTTTCTGATTGTTTGGAGTGGAATAGATCTGCACAACACAAGAAGAATGTGAATCTAAGTGTGAGGAGGAGGAAGGGCAAGCAGACAAGAAAATGAAAGTCAAACTTTGAGCATAATACTGCAGCATAGCCACAGACAGACAAGTCTGGATCTGTTTGTGTGTACGATCTGAGGTTTATTACATTCTTTCCTTATAATGGCAGCAGGCCGTAAAAGAGACCCAGTTTGGGAATATTTTAATGAAGCTCCTTCGCCTATCGGTAAGGCAGGCATGCGTGCAAAATGCAAACGATGCAACAAAGAGATGCAAGGCCTGGTGGCGCGAATGAGGCAACATCATGAGAAGTGCGGTGATGAAGATGACTTCTCATCTCAGAAGATTCACATTCTTCTTGTGTTGTGCAGATCTATTCCACTCCAAACAATCAGAAACATATTGTCTAACTTATTGGTCTTGGCACTGAAGGGGTTGATTCTGTATTCATAGGTTTGTAGAACAATAGGATTAAGGCCTTTTTCTCAACTCCGTTCATGTTGTAACATTTTTGCCGTGAAGAAGAGGCTGGGGCCTCTGCGGAGTCAAATTCAGTTTTAAGAACTGCATAAGTAAAGCGAGCATCTGTGATAATATAGGAGAGAAACTGCCCACTAATCCTACAAAAACCTCTGGAAGAGCATGGCATTGTGAATGTTACACATATACAGCCTTTATTCTACTGAGTTAAACAACTCAGCTTTATCTCATGATGGAAGAACCTTTGGATGGTAAAATATTTTCCTCAAAAAGCAGTTTATTGAAAAAAATCCGATTTAAATCAAAAAAATCCGATTTAAATAAAAAAAATCCGATTTTTTTTTTTTTTTTTTTTTTTTTTTAAAACATTGATTTTAATTCCACCCTGATACCTATGGATTTTCGTATGAGATGTCATAAAGGTTCTGGTAAGTTTATTGTGTAGGTGTCCAAATACACTCATCCATATAGTGGACATAATTGATTTCTTAAGGTATGTGTAAAATGTAGAAAGTCCTCGGTAATTTGCCCCCTGAACTAAGCTTTCATCAGGTACTTATTACAGCTGAGGGTGTGTAACAATAGATGCCATCTTTGCCAGTTTTATAAGAAAAAATGGATTTTGCAGCCGGAGGAAACAAAACCCCACCCAAGTCTTGTCTCACCATGTTTAAGAGCAGCATTTACAAGAATAATGATGATGCAAAAGAGAAAAATCAGTCACTCGATCCTGTATACTTTAGCTCAATACTGGTAGGACATGGCAATCGATTCTTTATGCACAGAATCTAAAACTTCCATCTCTAATAAGAAAAGGAAGATGGAGCCAGAGAACGTAATGAGGCGACACTATGTCTGAGACTTTAGGTGCCCACACTCATTAGATGCAAGTTGGTTGCCTATCATGAAATGAAACCACTAAATATTCCAAATCTGCAGATGTTGGAGGAAAGGACAGAAAGATTTGGACATTTTCATTCATCCTGACGGATCCATTGTTTCTATAAGGAGACAAGTCATCCCCCCAGGAGTCTGTCAGAGTTCTAACATCCCTTCTCTGCGATAGGAATACATGCACACTCGGTTGAACCAAGCGTGCATGGCAATGGGCAGGAAGGGTTGGCTGGAACACCTGGTGGCTGAATAAGCCTGAGGCCAACAGCTATCTAAGGTACATGGCCACCTTTCCTAGAACACAGTGACATTCATCACCAGCACAAGGTAGAGGGAGATTTTAATAAGCTTTGCATGAGAATGCCATAAAAAATAAGTCTAGGAAGCAGATTTAGAGCTCCCTACATTGCTAGCGGAGCGCTGTGCTTCTATCTCTGAAGATATTGCTCAGTCTTTTTGACCATTTTTATTAGAAAGTAGGGAAACTTTGAGATCTTTTATTCCAAGGTCATATGTAATGAACGGCAGCAGAGGCGGACATTGAGGCAGCTTGTTGGCGTCAGCTGTCATGAACGCCCAAAGTCTTCAGAAGGATTATTCTGGAACCTCATCACTTCTTCCCATACTCCGTGATTGAAATGCATCCGTCACTTCAATCATGTATGCCATTTCCAGAAATGCAAACCACAATCCCAACTAGAGAACAGACATGCATCCATTTAGCTAAATATACTTGTGGTTTAATGAAACTGATGGAACATCCTCAGCCGAATCTTCCAAATGACAAAATACCAGCTCGTCTTCTCTTACTTCAGAAATACTTTTTTTTTTTTTTTTTTTTATCTTAAGTGATTTACATTTTCAAATAACGTTTTATTTTCAAAATAATTACCGCAGCACGCAGCGGCAGAGACGTGCTACCGCTGCACGCAACGGCGGAGACGTGCTACCGCGGCACGCAACGGCGGAGACGTGCTACCGCGGCACGCAACGGCGGAGACGTGCTAACGCGGCACGCAACGGCGGAGACGTGCTAACGCGGCACGCGGCGGCAGAGACGTGCTACCGCGGCACACAGCGGCAGAGACGTGCTACCGCGGCACGCAGCGGCAGAGATGTGCTACCGCGGCACACAGCGGCAGAGACGTGCTACCGCGGCACACAGCGGCAGAGACGTGCTACCGCGTCACACAGCTGCAGAGACGTGCTACCGCGGCACACAGCGGCAGAGACGTGCTACCGCGGCACACAGCGGCAGAGACGTGCTACCGCAGCACACAGCGGCAGAGACGTGCTACCGCGGCACACAGCTGCAGAGACGTGCTACCGCGGCACACAGCGGCAGAGACGTGCTACCGCGGCACGCAGCGGCGGAGACGTGCTACCGCGGCATGCAGTGGCGGAGACTTGCTACCATGGCACGCAGTGGCGGAGACGTGCTACCGTGGCACGCAGCAGCAGACGTACCATCATGGCACGCAGCGGCGGCGATGTGCTACCATGGCACGCAGAGGCGGAGACGTGCTACCATGGAAAAAGCGGCGGAGACGTGCTACCGCGGCACGCAGTGGCGGAGACGTGCTACCGTGGCACGCAGCAGCGGAGACATGCTACCGTGGCACGCAGCAGTGGAGATGTGCTACCGTGACATGCAGTGGCGGATATGTGCTACCATGGCACGCAGCGTCAGACGTACCATCATGGCAGGCAGCGGCGGCGATGTATGATCGCGGAACGCTTCCAGTTGCATAAAAAAAAGTTTTCCAACTTTTGTCCTTTTTATGCCAGGTCCAGGCAGCTGCATCAATGTGGGTAGAGCTTTGGTGGTACAGTGCTTGGTGAAGCCTGTTCAGCAAATTTATTGAAAGTTACGCCATTTTCATAGTGTAAATTACTGTAAACTTGCATTTCTGGAGGAGGAAGGCAGCAGTTGTAAAATGTCCCTGTTGTTGAAAGCAGCGCTGGAGTAACATGCACGGAATTCATGAACACTTGTACAAAACACCAGCCATAATGATAGGGCCGGCAGTGTTTTACAGTAACAGCAAAATTAATGCGATTTTTAAAACCTCATTCACACGGGGAATTTTTTTCACTTGCATCTTATGACCTGCGGCGTGTTTTTCCTGCAGATTTTTCCCCATTGAGATCAAAATGGTTTAGCACAAAAAAAAATAAATGCATCAAATGTGTAAAAAAAAAAATGCACCAAAAACGTGTAATTTCCTTTGCAGCTTTGCAGTATTTTTCTTGCAGAAAAATAAAATGTACAAAAAAAAACTATGTACATGAGAACATATTTTTAAGTGTGATGATACTGACAAAAAGGGTCCATAGACTTACATTAATTCTCCAAGGAGGTGGAGCTTACTGGATTATTTGGGGGCGTGTCTTTAGGCTGCTCTGCATTATTACCTGTGAGACACATCATCTTGGTAAAGATCATACAAAGTAGCACTAAATAAAAAGGACCTTATCTCGGGAACCATGCAGCACTTTAAAAAATAAAAATAAAAAAAGGGAACACTCAGGGGAGCAGCAGGCATAAAGAGAAGAAACTGCCCTCTTTTAGCTTGGTGAGAGGTCCTCAGGATGCAATATATATTCTCACATTATTACACTTTTTGTAAAGTTTATTTCTGATTATTTTGGGCAATCAGCAATTATCTTGTATTAGCAACAAGACCAGCGCGGCTCTCCCATGTACCGACAGCATTTCAGATTAAAAGGACAAATGGGACAGTGACCGGACTCGGAGAAGACCTAAGCCTTTATGTATGAAACAACAGATAAACTGGACTTGTATGTGGTGTACTTAGAACGACTTGAAATGCAGGATTTACACTTTGTTGAACCTTTGTACTTTTGTTTGGTGTACACCTCACCACGTAGTAATTATATCATATTATGACAATACCTTGTGTGCACAAGCAAAATAAATAGTGATGAGCAAATATACTCGTTACTCAAGATTTCTCGAGCACACTGAGGTCGTCCGAGTATTTATTTAGCGCTCGGAAATTTAAGTTTTTCTTGCCGCAGCTTAATGATTTACATCTGTTAGCCAGCATGTGGGGATTCCCTAGCAACCAGGCAACCCCCACATGTACTTATGCTGGCTAACAGATGTAAATCATTCAGCTGCGGCAAGAAAAACTAAATCTCCGAGCGCTAAAAAAATACTCGGGAGGACCTCAGCGTGCTCGAGAAATCTTGAGTAACGAGTACATTCGCTCATCACTAAAAATAAATATAAAATATATGTGCACCAGAAAAGCCATCCCGATATTATTTATATTGACCCATATTCCCATTTTCCTGGTCTCCTCCACAAAGTCTTAGACATTAGACCTGGGGCTGCAGCCGTAGGACACAGAATTCTGCTCGCACAGCAAAGCTTCTATGGGAGGATAGCCCTGTAAGGCTACGTTCACATTTGCGCTGGGCAGAGCTGCGGAGGGCTGCGTACTTCCACCGTTAAGCCCCGCCCACTGCCACACCTCTTCCATTCTGCTCCGCCTACGTCTGCATGCGTCCTGCATACCCATCTTTAACATTGGGTACGCAGGCCATGAGGATGTATGCGGATGCCTACGCATGCATCGTTTTGACGCTTCGCCGACCGCAACAAAATGCTACATGTTGTGCTCGACGCAGCGCCAAAACGACGCATCCACATACATCCACATGGCCTGCGTACCCAATGTTAAAGATAGGTACGCAGGATGCATGCAGACATAGGCGGAGCAGAATGGAAGAGGTGCTGCAGTGGGCGGGGCTTAACTGAGGAAGTACGCAGCCCTCCGCAGCTCTGCCCAACGCAAATGTGAACGTAGCCTAAGAGGGACGCGCTGCCTCTGTGAGAAGAGCAAGGCAAGAACAGCTAAAGTATGGGCTCATAGATTTTGTATTGGTGTCCAAATATTGATCACAACACTCAGGCTGCATTCACACATTCATGACAGATCCGTGCGCTGTCCATTTTATTCCATTAGGACACGACATGAATCCAGAGACTCACTGATCCATACACACAGTTTTGTTTTTGCTTTTTTTAAACGGATTCGTATCTCCAGTCTAGAAGACTCCGAGCCTGTCCTATTCTCATCCACTTTGCGGATGAGACTCGGCCATTAAAGGGGTTATCCAGGCTTGGGGTCAAGTCTGCAGTCACTATGAAACTGCAGACTTGTGAATCTTCAGATTATCCAGTACCAGGAGCAATTTGCATACTTCTGGCCACATTCCGACTAGACGTGTCCCGCCTCACTCAATTCATTTATATTGAGCGCGGTCGCAGACATCTAGTCGGCACGTGACTGCATGTATGCAAATCGCATTATTTCGATCACATGCCCATCCGCTCCCAGAAAATCATGACAGTTCTTTCAGTGAGCGCGCTAACAAGTCTGCAGTCAAATAAAGTGACTGCAGACTTGAATCCTAGGCTTGAACAATCCCTTAAATTCTCTGGTGCTCCATATAAAAAGGATAAAACATGAAAGACACTTTGTACTTCACTTTTCCATCTGTGTTATTTATTTTTCACTGATCTATTATTAGGAGTATGGATAAATAAAAGTTCAGACATCTCACCTCCAATTTAATACCAGATGAAAAAAAAAAACCAAAAAAACAACTATGACATGAGAAAAAAAATGGTCATATATATATATATATATATATATATATATATATATACCAATATATATATATATATATATATATATATATATATATATATATATATATATATATATATATATTATACAAAAGACTGTTGTGATTTTAATGTCACAGTAGGTCTGGCCTCTGTTTCTGCCATGTGGCTCGCTATTTAGGAGGCCCAGGATGAATATAGGGGAAAGTTGTCGGACATCAAGTTGTGGCAGAAGGAAAAAAAAAGTATGAAATGCTGTCATCATAGGATCACAATAGTTTATATGGGTCCTGGCAATCCTGCTGAATACCAGCATTTACTGTTCATCTGTACATACCCTTAGTCAAATCATGGCACAACGAATACGGAAATATAAAAATAACACTGTACTTCTGCAGAGTCAATTTCAACTACTAAAGAAGGAAAAACTGGCCACGACATGTACAGTCAACCGGTTCCCACAAGTGGAAAGTTTGTCAATTGTTGAAAATCGCAGCCAAATCATCCATCCGCCAGTAACGTGTCAGGACTAAAACATCGCGCACACAGGATGCAGACATGTGAGGATGAGATCTGCCACATGGACCACACGTCCTTTATTGCATGGACCTAAACTGTTCACAAGTGCAGAAAAAAAACAGGGAATGTGTTAAGATTAAAAAAAAAAAAAAAAGAAACCCACTGACAGCAGACCACTGTTTGCCAAAACATGTTGGAACTTCTCATCCATTGTGAGCAGAAACTAGACGTGTATGTTCTCATCAGACCACTCCCGTCAACACACGTTTATGCAAGTGTGCAATTTCCTTTTCAGAGCACATCAAATCTGATAGTCGGCGTTCTCACTGAGCCTAATCATCTGTACACATTACAATTAATTAGAAAGCTGTCGGCTCAACGATCATTCGATCTCTACCAACTCCTCCACACACAGGAGTGATCGGCCTCTGTGTTCTCTATGACAGACCCCTCCTGAGGTGATTTGTCTCCCAGAGATCTAAAGGATCGGCCATTGGTTGGAAATCCAAAGCACGCGTCGGATTCTTCTCTTCCCAGACAGATTTTTGGGCGAGAATAGGGAGGTGGCCGTACATATTAGACAATTTCGGCCAACTTTAGTTCAATGTGTAAGGAGGGTGTAAAACTAGGCTTGATCTGTCACTGATCCGCGGAAAATTTCAGGTCAATGACCAGCTATAGGGAAAGTTCAGACGAAAATCTTCTCAGTCCGAGTGTGCTACGAACTGCAGACAAGACAGCAGATGAACCAATGTTAGTTTACGTGGCGGTACACACGGGGGATTATCGTGAAAGATCACAGCATGCGCCAGTCTGGTCCAATAGTAGGCAGCTCGCGCCCCTGTCCGCTATACATCTGCTGAGGTGGAAGTGATGGGTCCATAAAGTTCAGCACTCATTTGTACTTAGTCTTAGGGCTCATTAAGACATCAGGGACTTTTTTCGCAATAAAAAAAATGGTCCGGGATTCATCAGAATTTTTGATCTGAGTTCAATTTTGGTCAATGTCAGTTTGTACCATCAGTTTGGTCAAAGTTTCATCTGTTTTTCTTGGATAAAATAAAAATAAAACAATGGAGGTTTTTCACACTTCTATCATACAGTCTGAAGAATGAACAGAACATAAATGGCATTCGAGTGATGTCTTATTTTTCACACATTTCCACAGACTTACATTAGTGAGTTGGATCCGACACCCTGATTAATTTTGGACTCTCGAGTTTTTGTGTGGAATGAATATAAAAAAAAATATTAGTCTATGAGGTGGTTCATATGTCCATCACAGGTATGAGTGCAAATCCATGAAAAAAAAAAGAAAAAGGATAACACTTGTACCACAAAAACTGATGTCTGAATAGGTCCTTAAACTGATGTAACAGACTTCCATTGGTCCAACCTGACATGATTGGCAGCCATTTTCTAGATGTGCAAATAATCTGATGATGATCTGCGTATGTAGAGAAGACATGACAGACACAGGTGTTGTGCCGCTCCTTACATGAGCAATGACAGCGACGTCCCCCAATCCTTATCTGGAGGCAGTGTGAATAATGCGGCTAATTAAATGCCACAAATGTGTAATATTTGGCTTTGTTCCCGATAATCGCGGCATTGCCCACAGAAATCAATTCAGTGTCACAAAGATCAAAGTCTTCATTTGAAAACTAATGAAAAGCAAAGCTTATTAGCGTGTGTGATCTACTCATCTCTGGGCATATGAAGGAGGACAATCTAAAGAGCTCTTCTTCTAGATGGGGAGTGATGGCTCTTTGTAGTAACTAGCCTGTCGTACAGTCACGTAGCCATCGTCAGATGCAGTATAATGGCTGCTCCGGGCACAGCACAATAGTAATCGTCTGGTGAGAAACTATCACTTCCAGTCTCCTCCATTAAGTCAAATCAACGGGATGCAAAACCCATATTCCAGGCGGGCGGCGCTGCCAGCGGGGATTATTTTTAGGCCATAGTTGGCAAGGTAGAATTGTTGAATTGTACATTCAGATGCCGGGGTTCATGAAGCATCTGCGGAGGCCAGAATTACCGGCAACCCGGAAAGTGAGCTCCAAGGAGGACATGCAGGGAGCCTGAACATAAAGGAGCCTCTGTTCTGTACAGTCATCACTGTGGTTTTCTACCTGTCCCGGCCAGAAGTGGAAAGTTTGGAGGAGCCATGCTAAAAGTGACGAAGGGAAGAGCAGCAAACAGAACGGCCATTGTTTGTGTACTGACACAAGTGTTGGCAGTTCAATGAGAAGATTTACAGGGGGGGTTACACCATTTTCTTCAGAAAGTCTCCAAGTTTGACAGCACAGTGCGAATGAAAGGCCGGATTATCAGAAGAACTCATAACAACTGTGTAAAAAGGAGAACCGAGGAGAAAGAAATAGAGGAAGAAAGAAATACAGAAAAGTGAAAAAAATATTCAGAACAGTCCTCACATGCAACGTAAAAGAATGCTAAAAGGATGCGTACCTGTGGGTAATAGCACTGGCGTCCTTCCTATTAGAGGGACTGTAAAACTAAGAAACTGTACAGCAATGAGTAAAGTTAAAGGGGTTGTCCACTACTAGGGCAACCCCCTTCTTGAACTAAATGTTTGGCCACGATAAAATAAAATAAACACATACCTCACCTCCTGTGTTGGCGCTATTCCCACAGCATCGGCACTCTCAATCTTGGAACTCTTGTGCGTTGTTGTGACACTGGCCACCAATCATTGCTGGCGTCATTGTCCCTGCCTACATACAGATTGAATGTGAAGAGTAAGCCATTGGTCAGCTGCAGCCCGGACCTCCTCTTCATGTTCAATCCGTACGTAGGTAGCGAGTATCACGCCAGCACTGATTGGTGGTCGGTGTCACAACCACTGCACGAGAGCAAGTTCCGACACCGCGGAACGGTGCTGGCACAGGATGAGAGCATAAGTTTTAATATTTTATCGGGGCTAAAAATTAAAAAGGGTTGTTCAAGTAGGGAACAACCCCTTTAAGCAATTTACTAATACACTTCCCATCTTGGAGGTGCCTTGATCTTCATTTACAATTCTGCTCCTGGCAGGTCCTCTTCTAGTTTGTATCCAACACAGGACAGAGTTTCCTGTATATGCACAAGACTAGAAAGCGGTTTGTCAAGGCGGCTGGCCAACGGCTCATTTCAATAGCTAAGCCAGCACCCTTCTCTGTCTATGCACTAACTGCTGTTCCCGATTAGGAGAAAATACAATATGTTCTGTCCTGGAATAAATATTGCACGTATTTTTCTTTTTTGGGATATTCACGGCCATCTGCTAGAAGGGAATCTTACTCAAGTTTTATTTCCATACAATAGTGGTGATAAGATTTAATACATTTGTTCATGCAATGGTTTTCCTTGTTCCTATTGGAATATGCACATTGTAGATTCAAAGGCAGCATATGGAAAGAATGAGTACAGAAACATGAATGAGACAAACCAGAATGTGTGTTATACCCAAGATTCCCCAAAGTACCCCCGTTTACTCTGACAACCGCTTTACAAACCCTTTGCATTTTCTCTACTATCTTCCTCAGGTAGTCACCTGTAATGGCTTTCAAGTCTTAAAAGCGTTCCCAGATGTGCTGAGCACAGCTACGTAGTATATAGCACAGCTCACGTAGAATATAGCACAGCTCACGAAGTATATAACACAGCCATGTAGTAAATAGCACAGGCCACAGTCTATAGCACAGAGACGTAGTATATACACAGCCCACGTAGTATATAGCAATGTGGGCACCATATCCGTGTTAAAAAAATAACTAAAATAAAAAATAGATATATACTCACTTTCTGTCGGCCCCCGGATCCAGGCAAGGCGTTTAGAGATGCTCCTCGCGACGCTCCTGTCCCAAGAATGCATTGCGGTCTCGCGAGACCGCTACATCATCTCGCAAGACCGCAACGCATGGCCCGGAGCGTCGCGTGGAGTGGGAAAGGCGCCGGAAGGTGAGTATATAATGATTTTTTTTTAAATTGTTTTTAACATTAGATCTTTTTACTATTGATGCTGCACACAGGGTTAATAGCAGCGTTAACGGACTGCGTTACACTGCGACATAATGCGGTGTAACGCATCTATTAACCCTGTGTGAGCGCTGACTGGAGTGGAGTATGGAGGGGGCACTGACAGTAGGAAAGGTCGAATTCGCGGCCGGACTGTGCCCGTCGCTGATTGGTCAATCAGCGACGCGGGATTTCTGTGACAAACAGACAGAAGTGACCCTTAGACGATTATATAGATAGATATATTTCATTCTATATTTAGTCGTGTTTATGTTCGCTTATTCAGATTTGTATAGAAATATTATATATACACTGTAAATATATATATATATTTTTTTTTTTTGTTTGTTTGTTTTTTTTGTTGTTTTATTTTTTTATTGCAATAATAGGCCTTATACACAGCTGTTATGTTATGGCACAATAAGTGAAGCTCTCGGTTTTCCACTGGAGTTTAGGAAATTAAAGTGTGATTATTAGCTGTTTTTATTAAATAATGGCCGGATAATCTTACAAAAGATGTAACTAAAAGGAAAAAGTGAAGTAGAAAAAGTGTAGTCTAGCCAGTTCCCTGTTATCTGCAAAACAGGCAGGAAGTAAAAGCGTGAAGGTTTCGTCATCCTAACATTGTACAGTATTTCACCTCAAAATAAGAAAAATTTACCACATTGTGCAGTAAACTGCAAAAACAGGTCGGCCCCTGAGGCTGTAGGATTCCAAGTGTTTTGGGGTGTCAGCACTATAGACACTAATCATTAAGGCCTCAGGATAATACAATGACAAGCCAAAATAACAAGCAACATCTTACAATATCAGCCTAGATGCAATACTACATAAAAGAACAGTAGCTGCAGTTAGGTAATGGAAGGCCGACTTCTTTCTTTCTCCTTTTTGTGTTACCAGGTCACAATTTAGTGACAGGGCCAATTTGGTACTTAATGACCGGGCCTAATTTTACAATTCTGACCACTGTCACTTTATGCAGTTATAACTCTGAAACGCTTTAACGGATCCCGCTGATTTTGAGACTGTTTTTTCGTGACATATTGTACTTTAGGTTAGTGGTAAAATGTCTTTGATATGACTTGCCTTTATGAAAAAAATGCAAACAAGGTGAAAATTTTGAATTTTTATGTGAGAGTTATGTCACACAAAATACTTAATACATAACATTTCCCACGTGTCTACGTTACATCACAATTTTGGAAACAACATTTTTTTTGTTAGGAAGTTATAAGGGTTAAAAGTTGACCAGCAATTTCTCATTTTTTCCAACAAAATCTACAAAACCATTTTTTTACGGACCACCTCACATTTGAAGTGACTTGGGGGGGGGGGGGGGGTCAATATAACAGAAAATACCCACTGTTTGGACGCATGGCAGGGCTCAGAAAGGAAGGAGCACCATTTCACTTTTTGAAGGCAAAATTGGCTGGAAGCAATGGTGGCGCCATGTCGCGTTTGTAGACCCCCCTGATGTACCTAAACAGTGGAAACGCCCTAGGCTCAACCCACACTTTAGGACCTCGGCCCCACCCACACTTTAGCCCATCCCACTTTGGATCTATCACAGTGATCAAAATGAACCAATAGGAAAAATTTCCTATTGTTGCCGGGTGCCAGCCGACAGATGTCAGCAGGCGCACTGTGCATGCACCCGCCATTTTCTACCAGAAGACGCCGGAGGCCCGGGGGACTTCACGGGGGCATGCAGGGACACCAGAAGTACTGAGGGGGGTAATTGGTGACCCTATGGAATCACATCAGAGGAAAGAAATTAAATGGAAAATCTGACTTTTGCAGCTGCCGTTATACCGTTAATAACAGCGATTTCAACACCGGGGTCTGTAAAAAGCACCTCGAATCATGTTCTCTGGGTTCTCAGCTACCCCCGGCAGCCGAGACCCCTTAGAAATTAAGACTCTGGGGGGGCGCTATACACTTAACCCCTTAGTGACAGAGCCAAATTTTTGAAATCTGACCAGTGTCACTTTATGTGGTAATAACTCTGGAATGCTTCAACAAATCCCAGTGATTTTGAGATTGTTTTTTCGTGACACATTATACTTTATGATAATGGTAAATTTAGGTTGATATGCTTTATGTTTATTTATAAAAAATATCAGAAATTTGAAAAAAATGTTAAAAAATTAGCAATTTGCAAACTTTGAATGATTATCCCTTTAATCCCGATAGTCATACCATAGCAAAACATTAATAAATAACATTTCCCACATGTCGGCTTTACAACAGCACCATTTGCAAAATGTTATTTTATTTTGTTAGCATTTTAGGAGGATTAAAAATGTAGCAACAATTTAAATTTTTTTCAAGGAAATTTACAAAATGTATTTTTTTAGGGACCTATCCATGTTTGAAGTGAATTTGGGGGTCCTATTTATAGGGAAATCCCCACAAGTGATACCATTTTAAAAACAGCACCCCCTGATATATTGAAAACTGCAGTCAGGTCGTTTGTTAACCCTTCGGGTGATTTTCAGGAATTAATGCAAAGTGGCATGAGAAAAATGAAAATGTGTATTTTTATCACCTAAATGTCACTAACTTCTGAACCGATTACTACAGCCGGCAGACTCTGAGGCCGCTATTTGGTCATGAATTGCCATGGCAAACATCAAGACCACACAATTATCATCTGAGACCACCAATTGGGATAAAGAGGAAGCCCCCACAGTCTGTTAACCGTTTATAATGATGTAGTCACTATTGACAGCAGCATCTAAGGGGTTAAATAGATTTGGACGGTGCAAACACTGATCGTGGCTGATGCAGCAAGTTGTCAGCTATAGTGGACAGCCGACAGCTACTGGATTGTCACCTGTATGGGGATATAAGTCTCTTATATCTCAGGTCAGTTAAAAGGCGTATTGGCGGTCACTAAGGGGTTAAACCTCAGTGCCGTTAAAAAGCGGCGATGTGGTTTAAGTACCCTTAAAAGCCGCCATTAAAAAGTATAATCGGCGGTCGTTAAGGGGTTAAAGGGAATCTGGCGCCAGGTTTTTGTCATCTAATATCACAGCGGCATAATGTAGAGACCGAAACCCCGATTCCAGCGATGTGTCACTTCATGGGCTGCTGGCTGTAGTTTTGATAAATTCACTATTTTAATCAGCAGCAGATTATCACTAGAGGACTAGTAATCCTGCTGCCATGTAGTCATCCATGTTCATGAGCTCTTTTTAATGAACTCTCACCAATTTACAGCTTTCTGCCTATGCACAGCGTATACAGAAAGCAGTCAGTGGTGTGGGTGGGTTACACAGCTCAGAATTCAGAGAACTGGTAGATCTGCAGCAGATATACAGATAAAATCACTGCTGTAAGTTTTGTTCCACATTAGTAGCACATTGGATGGGATGTATAGAAATCCATGCCCACTGTGCTTCTATTTACCACTGTATAAACTCACCCGCAGTGCAGGTTTACGAGCCGCAGACTGTCAATTATCTGCAGCAGAGACTCTGCGCAGTCTCACCCATAGCCATTCACTAGATGCAGTAAATCCACATGGTTCACTGAACACATGCGGGTTTATCTGCGTGATTAGAAGGCAGCGCTTTGGATGTCGTGAACATACGCTGCATCAACAACGCTGCTATTTCCTGACCGTGGGCACCTAGCCTAACAGCAAAAGGCTTACCATGTACCATGCATAAAGGCCGTTACTATGGTTCAATCAGCATGACGTCAGCAGTCACGCCGCGTCAACAGAGCAGAGTGAAAGAGAAGCCGACAGCCTGTCGACATGACATCGGCGGAAGCTGCTGAATCGCTGGCAGGAGCGGTCTGTGACTGCTCGGTGCTAGCAGAATAGTGCTGGATAACCCCAGGCAGTGTTAACTTTTTAATCTAATTTTTCTAAGGCATGTGTGTTATGCGTACAACTTTACAAAACTGTTTAAAGTAGAACTATCATTTCTACAAACTTCTCGTGTGTGTCAGATCTTGTGGTTGCAGGGCCACCACCAGTGCATTACTGCCATTACTGGTGTATGGGGCCCGGTGAGTAGAAGCATAGAGGGCGGTCCCGGACTGGGTGAGACACGATGCACAGCATGCACTGAGGCAGCAAAGCAGAGCCATATATAAACGGTCTGACAAGCCGCATGGAACGAGGGGGGGGCCCAGGCTAATTAATTTACTTTATTAAGCCCAAGGACACCAGTCACTCAAAGCTGCAGCTACTTACATAGTATGGCCACCCCAAAAGGGGCTGGCCGTGTTTGACATCAGTGACGCCAGAGGCTGCAGGCCCGCCCTCTGCTCCTAAGCGGTCAGGGTGCCCCAGGCTCTTGCTGCACATTATATGTAGGAATTGAGGGCCTGAAAATGAAGAGGTGAGCGCACATGTGCATCCACTTGCCCGTCTGACCTCCCATTCCTCCAGACAACCTCCAATTCAACCACCCACACGCTACTCTTCTTGTGCCCCTCTCCCTGCTTGAGGCCATCTCTGTCTGCTGCTTTCAGACTACTAAGTTGAACCCTACTGCTGGTAATAAGGTATAGTTACCTGTCTTAAAGGGGATATTCTAGTAACCCAATACTTATCCCCTATACACAACATATGGGATAATTAATGGGGCCAGTTTAATTGACTTCGAGGTGTGGCCTGGGTGGAGTTATCTAGGGGCCCCGAAATGTTGCCAGTATGGGGCTCTGAATTTCCTGGTGGCAGCCCTGGCACTAAGTATTAGAGAGCCACCTCTAGGATAGATCATGGGTGCACCGAAATGCTGGGTATACTTAAACTATCCATGGAGATACAACCCGGTGTAACCATACAGCTCTCATGTCCAAATGCTGCAGCATTAGTTGACATTTCCACCTGATGCATCTATATGGCGGCACCATGTCCTGAGCGTCGCTAGAAATTTTTCTGCACATTCAAATTAACAAAAAGATTTAAAAAAAATAAATAAATTCTATTTTCAATAGTAAGCACTGCCAATCAGGGATGGGAGAGACCACGAGAGATCTGCCAGTATGGAATATAGAGAATAAGGGCTACAATGTACTGCCACTCCGGAGACGGCTCCAGACAATATTATGCCGTGAGAGTTTTCTTTTCGTTGTTACAGGCTGGTCTGCGTATAACAGCCACTTTCTAAGCTGATAACCCCAGGGAAATACACAGTGACGAACGGCTGCAGCTATGAGATGAGCTAAACTGACCGGAAAATGGAAGTCACATGGTGTGTACAGGAAGGCAACGGGGGGCGTCATACCCAACCGTCTCACTGGCAGAAAATACCAAAACAAGAAGGATTTCATTGTAGCAGCCCATTCATACAGTCCGACTGCACTGAGGTCACTGTATGATCAGACATGACTAATAATGCATCTATCTGGGCAGAATGACGGACGCTGGAGCCGACATTTACACATCTACTTACACTTGGGAGTACAAATATAAATATACAGTTACATCCATATATATTTGGACAGAGACAACATTTATCGAATTTTGGTTATAGACATTACCACAATGAATTTTAAACAGAACAATTCAGATGCAGTTGCAGTTCAGACTTTCAGCTTTCATTTGAGGGTATCCACATTAAAATTGGTTGAAGGGTTTAGGAGTTTCAGCTCCTTAACATGTGCCACCCTGTTTTTAAAGGGACCAAAAGTAATTGGACAGTTAATTTTAAATAAAATGTTAATTTCTAGTACTTGGTTGAAAACCCTTTGTTGGCAATGACTGCCTGAAGTCTTGAACTCATGGACATCACCAGACGCTGTGTTTCCTCCTTTTTGATGCTCTGCCAGTCCTTCACTGCGGTGGTTTTCAGTTGCTGTTTGTTTGTGGGCCTTTCTGTCTGAAGTTTAGTCTTTAACAAGTGAAATGCTGCTCAATTGGGTTGAGATCAGGTGACTGACTTGGCCATTCAAGAATATCCCACTTCTTTGCTTTAATAAACTCCTGGGTTGCTTTGGCTTTATGTTTTGGGTCATTGTCCATCTGTAGTATGAAACGATGACCAATCAGTTTGGCTGAATTTGGCTGGATCTGAGCACACAGTATGTCTCTGAATACCTCAGAATTCATTTGGCTGCTTCTGTCCTGTGTCACATCATCAATAAACACTAGTGACCCAGTGCCACTGGCAGCCATGCATGCCCAAGCCATCACACTGCCTCCGCCGTGTTTTACAGATGATGTGGTATGCTTTGGATCATGAGCTGTACCACGCCTTCGCCATACTTTTCTCTTTCCATCATTCTGGTAGAGGTTGATCTTGGTGCCATCTGTCCAAAGAATGTTCTTCCAGAACTGTGCAGGCTTTTTTAGATTTTTTTTTTTAGCAAAGTCCAGTCTAGCCTTCTTATTCTTGATGCTTATGAGCGGCTTGCACCGTGCAGTGAACCCTCTGTATTTACTTTCATGCAGTCTTCTCTTTATGGTAGATTTGGATATTGATACGCCGACCTCTTGGAGAGTGTTGTTCACTTGGTTGGTTGTTGTGAAGGGGTTTCTCTTCACCATGGAGATTATTCTGCGATCATCCACCACTGTTGTCTTCCGTGGGTGCCCAGGTCTTTTTGCATTGATGAGTTCACCAGTGCTTTCTTTCTTTCTTTCTCAGGATGTACCAAACTGTAGATTTTGCCACTTTTAATATTGCAGCAATTTCTCGGATGGGTTTTTTCTGTTTCCGCAGCTTAAGGATGGCTTGTTTCACCTGCATGGAGAGCTCCTTTGACCGCATGTTTACTTCACAGCAAAACCTTCCAAATGCAAGCACCACACCTCAAATCAACTCCAGGCCTTTTATCTGCTTAATTAAGTGACATAACGAAGAGATTGCCCACACCTGTCCATGAAATAGCCTTGGAGTCAATTGTCCAATTACTTTTGGTCCCTATAAAAAACAGGGTGGCACATGTTAAGGAACTGAAACTCCTAAACACTTCATCCAATTCTAATGTGGATACCCTCAAACGAAAGCTGAAAGTTTGAACTTCAACTGCATCTGAATTGTTTTGTTTAAAATTCATTGTGATTATATGTATATATATACTAGATGGTGGCCCGATTCTAACGCATCGGGTATTCTAGAATATGTATAGTAGTATATAGCACTGCCCACATAGTATATAGCACGGCCCACGCAGTATATAGCACGGCCCACGTAGTATATAGCACGGCCCACGTAGTATACAGCAGAGCCCACGCAGTATACAGCAGAGCCCACGCAGTATATAGCAGAGCCCACGCAGTATATAGCAGAGCCCACGCAGTATATAGCAGAGCCCACGCAGTATATAGCAGAGCCCACGCAGTATATAGCAGAGCCCACGCAGTATATAGCAGAGCCCACGCAGTATATAGCAGAGCCCACGCAGTATATAGCAGAGCCCACGCAGTATATAGCAGAGCCCACGCAGTATATAGCAGAGCCCACGCAGTATATAGCAGAGCCCACGCAGTATATAGCAGAGCCCACGTAGTATATAGAAGAGCCCACGTAGTATATAACACAGAGACGTATGTAACACAGCCCACGTAGTATGGCAGCTTTCTGGAGACCGTCCCCGGCCCGTCCGTCAATGAGAGGAGCAGATGAACAGGCGGTGGTGAGAGCAGTGGAGGCGCCATCTCCGGCAGTGCAGGAGCAGCACACGGCCCGCTCATAACAATAATAGGACACGAGTGTAGATGATGGAGAGGCCGAGGGCCCGACCGGGAGTGTGGCTCACATGGGGCGCCCTGCAGGACTCCACAGTGCCGGCACATGGGTTGGCTCCGAAGAGCTGTTCACATGCAGGGTGATAGTCCGCTCTTCCTGTAGTCCGGCACGGAGGCCGTTGCTGGCGGAGGACATCGTGGCTGCTCCCGGTAGTGTGCGGAGCCCCGGGCACAGGTCAGATGATGGCGGCCGCGGTGATCTCCCCGTTGTATTTCCATGTCCCGCATTGTGAGCGCTTGCTGCTTCCTCCCCATTAAAACTTGGTGCACCATGTGCGGGTCATGTGTCAGCAGTGACGCACGCAGGGGGCACTGATGGGGAAGATGTAGTGAGGGGCCAATTCGCGCCACTTGTTAGCGGTGACTGGAGGGGAGTATGCGGGCACCGGGCACTGCAGGGGAGTAGGGAGGGACTAATCGGACTGTGCCCGTCGCTGATTGGTCTAGCCAGCTGCCTGTCATGGCTGCCGCGACCAATCAGCGACGCGGGATTTCCGTTACAGAAGTTGAGGACAGAGAGGCGGAAATACCCCTTAGACAATTATATATATATACATACATACATACATACATACATACACACACACACACACACATACTTACACAGAGAAGGAAATAAGTATTTGATCCCTTGCTGATTTTGTAAGTTTGCCCACTGACAAAGACATGAACAGCCTATAATTTTAAGGGCAGGTTAATTTTAACAATGATAGAATATCAAAAATAAAATCCAGAAAATCACATTGTATAAATTATATAAATGTATATGCATTTTGCAGTGAGAAATAAGTATTTGACCCTCTGGCAAACAAGACTTAATACTTGGTGGCAAAACCCTTGTTGGCAAGCACAGCAGTCAGACTTTTTTTTGTAGTGGATGATGAGGTCACATGTCAGGAGGAATTTTGGTCCACTCCTGTTTGCAGATCATCTCTAAATCATTAAGATTTTGAGGCTGTCGCTTGGCAACTCGGAGCTTCAACTCCCTCCATAAGTTTTCTATGGGATTAAGGTCTGGAGACTGGCTAGGCCACTCCATGACCGTAATGTGCTTCTTTTTGAACCACTCCTTTGTTGCCTTGGCTGTATGTTTTTGGTCATTGTCTTGCTTGAAGACCAGCCACGAACAATTTTTAATGTCCTGGAGGAGGTTGTCACTCAGGATTTTACGGTACATGGCTCCATCCATTCTCCCATTGATGTGGTAAAGTAGTCCTGTGCATTTCACAACACCCACTTTTTTTGCAGTAACGGTTATTGTAGCCATTTGTCCACTTACATTACTTTACACTTTGCTGCAGATTTTTGGAGCATGTGAAATAGGTTTACCCACTACCTGAATTTCTCACCTATCCAGAGTAATGCACGATCACCTGGGGTCACAATATAGGGACGCCTATCGCCTCGTTTGCACTCAATTGTGGACATGGCTGCGCACTATGGAGCCGATATATAGAGTATTTTATGCAACAAATCTGGCATTAAAAATTCACAAGTCTTCAGTCTAACGATTTGAAAAGGAGGTGGGGCTTAGATGAAGGGGAGTAGTCAATATATATACTTTAATTTAAGACACAAAAGTGAAGTAAATTATAGCAGAGCTGAACCGTAGTCCATGACCAGAGTGAACTTTCTGACTCAGCGGAAAGATGTGCCAAATTCATTGAGAGGCGTCCTAATGAACTTTGTGCATCCTAGTAAGGCCTCACTCAGACGTTTAGTTTTTGGGTACAAGTGCTATCCATGGTTCTCAGCACTTGTACATTCACATATCCATGATTAATTCTGTGGCCATGGAAAATCTTGGAGACATGCCCAGTTTTGATCTGAGGGACACATTAAAACATTGGCAATGCAAGTTTATGGGTCTGTGAAAAAAATAAAAAAATATAGGACTACACTTGGATGCCATCAGATGGACTGTCACATAAGAGAATGTGGAGAAAAACTCTCTGCTCAAACTCGAAGGTCCTTTTTTATTGTACGTGAGAAAAACGGATGCCTAAATGAGGCCTAAGGCCACGTTCACAAGTTCAGTATTTGGTCAGTATTTTACATCAGTATTTATAAACCAAAACTAGGAGTGGGACAATCTGAGGAAAAGTATAAGAGTATGTGCAAATGGTCAGTAAATGCTGAGGGTTGGACGCTATGTTCTTGTGCAGCGTCCAACCTGCAGCGGTCAGATGTTACAGCACAGTGGATGGGATTTCAAGAAATCTCATGTCCACGATATGTGTACAGAGGCATGCGGCTCACCAGCGGAGATGGACATGCGGCGTGTCTCTCCAGACTGCAGCATGTCAATTTCTCTTGCTTAGATGGTAGTCTCCGCAAGAGAAATGTCACCCATACAATGTATTGGACGTGGTGAATTCGCACGGTTCAGTGATCACAAGTGGAATAATCTGCGTTCAATAAACGGCAGCTCTTTGGACGCAGCGAACATGTGCTGGTGCTTCTGGATCGTGGGCACTTGGCCTAATAGAAACTCATCACCACTTCTGTTTTTTGCTTACAAACACTGATGTAAAATAGTAATACTGACCATGTGAACGTGGCCTGAGGCAGACTCTAGATATAGACTGGCTTACAAAACACCAGTCTTGATGGACGTACCCCAATGGCTCTATTCCCATAGTGGGTTTGCAACCCCCTGATCATGATTGGTGGGGGGGATGAGATCATACATTTATTATCTTTCCCTGGGACAGGTGATTAATGTATTTAACAGGAAAACAACTATACAGAACTCAGCCACATACATCACCTGTAGCCTCTTACGGGTGAACTGATTTTAGGGGATAATAAGGTACCTCATTAAGGACCCAATCTGCAACACACAGACCTATAGGGACACTTCTGCTGTATGGAGCAGTGTACATGAGGCCTATGGACCCACACGGTACTTCTGATTTTAGGCAAATGAGGTTTATTCTCTTACAATGCACAGCCTCAGAATAACATTGTGTCATGACTGTCAAAAGTGTAATTCTAAATCTGTCTAGTGTGTAAAAAAAAAAAAAAAAGTTTAAAAGGGCAGATTAAGGTATGACAATAAATGGTATCTAGATTACAGTGACGTTTCTGGCTGATACCACCCCCTATGTGTTACTTATTTTGGCATTGTACATATGAACTCCACCCACTGTCGAGATTACGTGATCTAATTACTCTGCTGCCTGCGCAGTCACACAAGGCTGGGTTATAGGGTGCTGACAGTTCCCTCCTCCACACCTGGTGTAAGAAGGTGTGACGGGTGTGCTGCCCAAGGTGCCAATACAGGAGAAGATTAGGTAATCCAGCTTATGTCCAGAGCGCAGGTGCAGAACATGATCTGCTGCATCCACCGATATACCACCACCTGCCACAATCCACCGATACCACCACCTGCCACAATCCACCGATATACCACCACCTGCCACAATCCACCGATATACCGCCACCTGCCACAATCCACCGATATACCGCCACCTGCCACAATCCACCGATATGCCACCACCTGCCACAACCCACTGATATACCACCACCTGCCATAATCCACCGATATACCGCCACCTGCCACAATCCACCGGTATACCACCACCTGCCACAATCCACCGATATACCACCACCTGCCACAACCCACTGATATACCACCACCTGCCACAATCCACCGATATGCCACCACCTGCCACAATCCACCGATATACCGCCACCTGCCACAATCCACCGATATGCCACCACCTGCCACAATCCACCGATATGCCACCACCTGCCACAACCCACTGATATACCACCACCTGCCACAATCCACCGATATACCACCACCTGCCACAATCCAAAGGGCTAAAAACTATTCACAGCCGCAGGACCAGGAAGAATCATAAAAAAGTTATATACAAAGTTACAAACAAAACATCAATAGATTCATTTTACAAACCCCTCTACCAAGTGGCATGGGTCACCCCCGACTCGAGGTCTGAAACTTACCTTTGGAGTTTCTGGGAAAGCAGTCGGCCGATCAGGAGTCGTAGGGGTCTGACATTCGCCATCCTCGAAATAAAAAATGTCTTCATCCTCAAGGACGCGGTCAAGGAACTTTATTACCTCCTCTTCCTCCTCCATTCCTGGTGCGACAGCTGGTAGATTGTTCTCCATAAGGTACTATGCCCAATTTTTCCAAGCCAATAAGACAGGCGGGTACAGTACGTGTCATGCTTGTCTGCTGCACATCTTCTTTACCGCAGAGATTGAAGCCCACCCTGTCAAACAGCTATGGCCCCCGAGGACCTAGTCATCATCTTAGATCTGATGTTCTCGTCTCCCACCGCTGTTGAAATTTCACTTCTACCATTCAGCAAGATGAGAGGAGGGGGATCCGGGGAATTTCTGCCACTTCCTCAAACAATTCTTCCTTCTTTGTCATGCTCCCTGGCCTCCTCTGGTCAGAGCTGCTCTCAGGCTGCACAGCCCGGCTCTTCTGGAGAGATGGCTGTCTTGCTCATTGAACTTTCCCTGCTGTGTTTGAACTGGAGTCTGAGCACACAGGAAGCGCTGTCTGTAGGGCAGGCCTTCACAGGCGGGGCAGCCTCACAGTAACCCATCACCTCCCATAGAGCATTGCCAGGGAAATGGAAAGATGTGGCTCATGCTATGCTGCAGCAGGCGGAATGGCAGCAGCTACACAAGGGGGCAAACAGGAGCTGTATGACAGGTGGCCCCATAGTCTCTGTATGGAAACTAGACACCAAAGGCCATTACAGTACAGAAATTAATAAGGAACGGTATGATCTGTCTATTCCTAATGGAGTCATCCAAAAATGTAACAAAGGATGGAGGTATATCTCACTGATCCAGCAGAAACTAATCCCAGAAGCTGACAGTAAGACGCACAGTCTGATGTAAAACGTACAGTATGAGCTCAGGAGCTGTCAGTAAGACGCACACTTGGATCTCAAGAGCCATCAGAAAGACGCACAGTCTGAACTCGGAGCAGTCAGTAAGATGCACTGTGATTTCAGGAGCAATCAATAAAACGTACAGTCTGATGTCAGGAGCTGTCAGTAAGACGCACAGTCTGATGTCAGGAGCTGTCAGTAAGACGCACAGTCTGATGTCAGGAGCTGTCATATTGCGCAGGAGGAAGAATTTTTTTTTTCTCTAGCAAGATGGCGCTGCCGGCACCTGCGCAGTAGCTGCTGCTACTGCACAGGCGTGGCGGACGCCATTTTCAAATGGAGGATTTTTTTGGGGGGTATATTAGAATAACCTAAAAGATAATAATTATATACACATTAGAAATGCAATTATGCTACAGCATAGGTGCCACAGCAGACAACTGCCTGCAGAAGATTTTTTTTTTTCAATATGTATATATAATACTAGATGGTGGCCTGATTCTACCGCATCGGGTATTCTAGAATATGCATGTCCACGTAGTATATTGCACAGCCCACGTAGTATATTGCCCAGCCACGTAGTATATTGCCCAGCCACGTAGTATATTGCCCAGCCACGTAGTATATTGCCCAGTCACGTAGTATATTGCCCAGCTACGTAGTATATTGCCCAGTCACGTAGTATATTGCCCAGCCACGTAGTATATTGCCCAGCCACGTAGTATATTGCCCAGCCACGTAGTATATTGCCCAGCCACGTAGTATATTGCCCAGCCACGTAGTATATTGCCCAGCCACGTAGTATATTGCCCAGCCATGTAGTATATTACCCAGCCACGTAGTATATTGCCCAGTCACGTAGTATATTACCCAGCCACGTAGTACATTGGCCAGCCACGTAGTATATTGCCCAATCACGTAGTATATTGCCCAGCCACGTAGTATATTGCCCAGCCACGTAGTATATTGCCCAGCCACGTAGTATATTACCCAGCCACGTAGTATATTGCCCAGCCACGTAGTATATTGCCCAGTCACGTAGTATATTACCCAGTCACGTAGTATATTACCCAGCCACGTAGTATATTACCCAGCCACGTAGTACATTGGCCAGCCACGTAGTATATTGCCCAATCACGTAGTATATTGGCCAGTCACGTAGTACATTGGCCAGCCACGTAGTATATTGCCCAGCCACGTAGTATATTGGCCAGTCACGTAGTATATTGCCCAGCCACGTATGTAACAGGTTAAAAAATAAAAAATAAACATATACTCACCTTCTGAAGAGCCCCTTGTAGTCCTGGCGCCTGTGTGCGGTGCACGCGGCAGCTTCCGGTCCCAGGGTTGGTATGAGCGCAGGACCTGTGATGACGTCGCGGTCACATGACCGTGACGTCATGGCAGGTCCTTCTCGCATAGCATCCTTAGCACCGGAACCTGCCGCTTGCACTGCGGAGGACAGGACGCGACGTTAGAGGGTGAGAATAACCTTTACCTTTTTTTTTATTATTCTTATTTGTAACATTAGATCTTTTTACTATTGATGCTGCATACGCACCATCAATACTAAAAAGTTGGTCACACAGGGTTAATAGCTGCGTTAATGGAGTGTGTTACACCGCGCTCCGGTAACGGTGCCATTAACCCTGTGTGAGGGCTGACTGGATGACTGGAAGGGAGTATGGAGCGGGCACTGACTGTGGGGAGGAAAGAGCGGCCATATTGCCGCCGGACTGTGGCCGTCGCTGATTGGTCGTGGCAATGGTCGTGGGCGTTTTGCCACGACCAATCAGCGACTTGGATTCCATGAGACAGACAGACAGGCTGCGACCAATGAATATCCGTGACAGACAGAAGGACGGAAGTGACCCTTAGACAATTATATAGTAGCTTCATTGAGTAAAATAGGGGGCAGGTGACTGAGGGATCAGTGGCCTGTCAGAAGCCAGACTGATTAATACCTAATCAGAGCACCACATGAAGACCCCCAGAGGCCGCCCCGGAGCACGAGGTTATCATTAACTCAAAAATAAAGATTAAAAAAGAACCACAAGACGGATTTCATCAACCAAGATATCATTTTAATCAGTATAACAGCGCCGACCTGACACTGTGTGTAGGTTACTGTGCACAATCCTGCTGACAGGTTCCTTTAAAGTGCAGATACTGTCAGCACCGGTTGAACACTAGTACGTAGGGAAACTCCCATCACCAGGTTTTCCCTATAAAACTACCGTATAGCCCACATATTTCAGTCTAAGTGTTCAAGTGGCTATCCTTCAGGTTTTGTGACAAATCTGCGCAAAAAAAAACCCAATACAAACACTACAACTCTGCAACATGTGCACAGGCTCTTACTATCAAAATACAATGTACACAGAAAGCTGCTAATCAGGGATATGAGTGACGTTCACTTTCTGAGCTCTGCTACATCTAAAAAATGACTATCACAACTGCTGCACGAAAAACTCATTGCTGGAATCAGGGTCTCTTTTCCTACATTATGCTGCTCTCAGAAGCGATGGCAAAAACCTGGTGACAGATTCCCTTCAAAGTTGCTGATGAACTGTACGTTTTCTGATGTGCTTTTTGCTCATTAACTTCTACATGGAGCCGGAAAAAATAAATACAAAAACCTATTAAAAATGCAATTGTGCTTTTAAGTGCAGAATTCCAAAGTTTCTGCGATAAACAATGCATAAAAAATCTGCATTGGAAAAACGCTGCATAAATATCAGAGAAGATTGATATTTTTAATACACATCAGACGTTAATTTCTGGAAACAAAGTTACCGTATTTTTTTTCATCTTTGACACCTTGTGATAAGCATAAACTAGATGTATACAGTTTCAAAAAGTTAAGAATATTTGTAAAAAAAAAAAAAGCATTAAGATATATACAATTTTCATTATTTCAGGTTTATTGTGGTAGATGTACAACGAACATTTAAAAAGCTTTTCACACCTAAACCAAGAGAAAAACCCCAGTGCAAATGTGTTGTTCCGAGAAGCCATGAAATATAGGCAAGAGCTTGCCACAAATAGATTTACTACAACACGTCACAGAAACCGTCTCATTCACACATGCGTGCTTAAACGTGTATGTGAAAAAAAAAATGTACTGGTGTCATCAGAGTACGGTCCGTGTGTCCATTTTGCCATCAGTGTTTTTCACGGATGAATAAAGGAAAAAAATGACAAATCGTCTCCTATCCTTTGCAATGATAAATCCAGGCAGTACATGGACTTTACATGGATGCCATGAGTGCTGTATGTGTTTTTATGGATTTGATGAAACAAGAAAAGAAAACAGTGCGGCACTCACCCTTATTTTTGAAGCTGTGAAATCGTGCTCTTTATTGGAGAAAAATGTATAAAACATCCATTAGGACATCAGGTCAGCGGGAGGGTGCGGAGGTGGAGTGTGGACGACGGCCGTTTCGCACGGTATGTGCTTCAACTGGTCCCGTTGTTTTCTTTTCTTGTTTCATCGTATTTACTCTGGATTGCCTATCAGTGCTGAGCACCGTATACCCAGAACATACGTGCCACCTGCGTATTTTTCAGATGTTCTTTAAGGAATGAATGTCCATATTGATTTGTGCTTCTCTAGTGCCGTCCATTGCTCATTCTGTGTGTTTTTATGGATTTGTATTTGCCTTTGTCATCAGTGCTGACATAAAAAATTGACATGTCTGTGTGAGCTTTAATGGGTACGTGTTGTGTCATTGAAAAAAAAAAAAATTAAAGAAACTAAAAAATAATATATATATATATATATATATATATATATATATATACATACACACACACACACACACACACACACATACATACATACACACACACACATATGCACACGCATATACACACACATTATATATATATATATATATATATATATATATATATATATATATATATATATATTCGTCTAAGAGTCACTTCCGTCTGTCTGTCTGTCACGGAAATCCCGCGTCGCTGATTGGTCGCGGCCGGCAGCAGCCCGGCCACGAATTTGCCCCTTCCTACTCTTTGTCAGTGCCCCCTCCAGTCAGCGCTCACACAGGGTTAATGGCTGCGTTACACCGCGGTGTAACGCAGTCCGTTAACGCTGCTATTAACCCTGTGTGACCAACTTTTTACTATTGATGCTGCCTATGCAGCATCAATAGTAAAAAGCTCTAATGTTAAAAATAAAAAAAATAAAAATTTTAAAAAATCATATTCTCACCTTCCGGCGCCTTTTCCGCTCCTCGCGACGCTCCGGGCCATGCATTGCGGTCTCGCGAGATGATGACATAGCGGTCTCGCGAGACCGCTACGTCATCATCTCGCGAGACCGCAATGCATTCTTGGGACTGGAGCGTCGCAAGTAGCATCGCTAAATGCCTCGCCTGGATCCGGGGGCTGCCGGAAGGTGAGTATAACACTATTTTTTATTTTAATTCGTGTGTGTGTGTGTGTGTGTGTGTGTGTGTGTGTGTATGTGCGTGCGTGTGTATATATATATATATATATATATATATATATATATATATATATATATATATATATATATATATAGATATAGATATAGATATACATACATATATATACACATACGTATATATTAGAGCCAGGTAGGACAGGGTAAAGTCCTGTCTCTGCAGGATTTGTTTTGATGCACCTGCCATGGACTGGTTTTTTTTTCTACTAGAAGCAGGGCCTGTGTTCCCAAGATGAGTCAATCTGCTGGATGAATTAGGGTATGTGCACACACTGCGGATTCCATTGCAGAATTTTCCGCAGCGGATTTGATTAAATCCGCAGTGCAAAAAGTACTGCAGATTTATAGCGTTTTTTTGTGCGGTTTTAGACACCTGCGTTTCTTTAATATGGAGCAGGTGCCAAACCGCTGCGGATTCCGCACAAAGAATTGACATGCTGCGGAAAATAAACTGCAGCGTTTCCGCATGTTTTTTTCCGCAGCATGTGCACAGCGGTTTTTGTTTTCCATAGGTTAACATTGTACTGTACACCGCATGGAAAACTGCTGCGGATCCGCAGCGTCAAAACCGCTGCGGATCCGCAGCAAAAATTGCAACGTGTGCACATAGCCTTAGAGTTGAGTGTGCTGCTGGTGAGTGACCAGCCAAACTGTGAGCTGTAGCCAGAGTCTCTCTCTCTGAATTGAGAAAGCATGGGTTAGCTAGGAAAGCTGAGCAGTCTGTGTTGGAGCTGCGGAGAACTGTGTGGAAGCTGCATCCTGTTCATTGTGAACGGTGTCTGGAATTGAGTACTTCTGTTTGGCATTTTAAACAACGGTAACTCTTTAAAGCATACACAAAAGCTGTAGAAAAGTATGGTATTGTTGCCTATATACTCTATAACAAAAGAAAACTGCCTTTTGGTGCACATACCAGTCTAATATGTCCAATAACTGCACCACTTTTTCTGCTCCTTCAATGGGAAGTTCTATTTCCTTTGCATTCTGTCAGCACTATAGGGACTGGAACTTTCATAACACTTCCAAGCATGCATTGAGCTTGCCTTTGTCTTCTCAAAGAAATGTATTAATGAATTGTCAATTAACGCTAGAGTTGAGCTAATCGATTTGCAGGATGCTGGACTAGCAGCAACATCAGCACTCAATGGCTGCCAGACAGGAGTCCTGCGATGTCAGCTGCTCAGAATCTGTGCACATGGCATTTGGATCTCCTCCATAGATTTTCCTCAGTAATCAATTCTTCCAGTAAAGATTCTCTCAATTTTTCTAACCAATGTTGTTAAATTAATAGTTTGCACCTTATCCTCTGCGTGGAGATTTACGTATCTGCACCACATAGCGATGTATCCGAGTCAATGGGCTGGGCTAGATACAGCGACCTCCAGGCAAAACTGAGAATCTGAATTTACATCACAAATGTATCATCCACTACTCCGTGCTCTCCTCGTAACCAATCCTGGAACGGTTAATTCATTCTGATCCATTTTATCTTGTCACATAATGGCTGCCAAAGTCTATGGGAAAAGTTTTTAAAGCTTACAGGCACACCCCTTCTAACCCGATGATGTCTGGAGGACCACAGAAGATAGCATCAGCGGCTTGTCATCACTTGCAAATCACGGGCTCTGGTTCAGGGGACATGGTAGTGACCTAAAAGAATTCTCTTCATAGAAAAGTCACAGATTATGGGGGCTAGTTTTGGCAAAAAGAAAAAGGGGAACCAGTACAGAAGAATAATGGAAGGATCGCCAATGATGAGAGCATGAGGAAGGTTTACTTTGAATTTGTCATATATATATTCTTATTTTATTCCCTTATTTTGCAGCATTATTACCACAGCGCTTTACAGACATCGTCATAGTCACATTTTCAGTATTAATTAGAGGGCCTCTTTTAGACATGTGATACATGATTCCGCATATATTGGCTTTCAAATGTAAATTTATCAACACCTTCATATCTCCTATTTGTGGCTGCATTTTCAAGTGATTAGCATTTTAAGCCATATGCCAATGAGGCATTAAGTGCTCTGGGCATGAGCGAGTACTTTGGGGGCAACTGCCTCCCGAGGGTGTTACTCCACCCAGCACCAGCCTCTTTAGCTTGACTATCGATGCTCACATGTGCCGATCATGAAAATTACAGTACCTGCGCGAGATCTCGGGAGGCGTGGGGTGAGCAACTCTTAAAAAGTGGCCTGTCACAAACTGACAGGAGGCCGGCGGTGGGAGGAGAAAAACAGAGAGACGCCCTGAGAGCTGCAAGTACAGGCCAAGCCACACGCACGTGTGAGCTCACTTGCATGAACGGTCACAGATGGGTTTCTAGAAAACAAAGAAATGGACCACTAATACAAAGGTATGGGCATCATCAACATCTCAGATGCTTCATAAAGGTGATGTTACTTTAAGGTCTAAAAACCTGCTTGTCGACAGTTTCCCTTTAAACCTGGCTGGGCACACAAGATAGCCGTCTCTATTAACATGCACACTGACTATTTCAATAAGTGGCAAGGGAAACGAGGCACAGCAAATGATTAGGTCTGTTGAAAAACAAGAGTAAAATCCAAGATCCCAGCCAGCGAGACACGTTATCCGATATGTGGGTAGTAAGGAATTGATGACCAGTCACTAAGAGGTCAGTGCTAGTGACGAGCGAATATACTCGTTACTCGAGATTTCTCGAGCACGCTCGGGGGTCCTCTGAGTATTTTTTAGTGCTCGGAGATTGAGTTTTTCTTGCCGCAGCTGAATGATTTACATCTGATAGCCAGCATAAGTACATGTGGGGATTCCCTAGCAACCAGGCAACCCCAAAATGTACTTCTGCTGGCTAACAGATGTAAATCATTCAGCTGCGGCAAGAAAAAAAAAATAAAACACCGAGCACTAAACAAATACTGGGAGGACCCCCGAGCGTGCTCGAGAAATCTCGAGTAACGAGTATATTCGCTCATCACTAGTCAGTACCTGTGCAGCGCTGGTGACATGGGCACAATCCAACTAAGGGCACCTGAGCAGTTTGTAGGCTATCCCCGCAAGTTTCCACCAGGAACACCGCTTTCCTACCACAAGCCAAAAAAAAAAAAAAGAAACTTACTCTGTTAATTTAGAAGTTAGTTTGTGAACACCAATGGGGAGAGGATCCAATGTGGGCGATCATGAGCTCTGTACACAAAATGTTACCACTATGTAAATGAATGACGTATGCCAGTAAAGGGCAGGACAAGAGTTTGTCTATCAGCAGAGTGCCTTGGTTTGTTTTGTTTTTTAAGATTATAGGGTCACTTACAATGGAACACATCAGCTGGTACTGACGCCAGCCCCCTCTTCCTGAGGTGTAGGACTAACCCCAGTTGCTGCTCGTCCATCGACAAGTCTGATGGTGGACATCACCCACTAGTGTGACACGTGGATCTCAGTGGCCTGCCTAGATGGCCACTAGTTACAAGAAGTCACAGAAGATGTGATGAACAATAAGGCTACTTTCACACTAGCGTTGTGTTACGTACGTCGCAATGCGTCATTTTGGAGAAAAAACGCATCCTGCAAAGTTGCCCGCAGGATGCGTTTTTTCTCCATAGACTTGAATTAGCGACGCATTGCGACGTATGGCCACACGTCGCATCCGTCGTGCGACGGATGCATGCGACGAATGCATGTAACTTTTTTTGTGCATCGTGTCCGCCATTTCCAACTGTGCATGCGCAGCCGGAGCTCCGCCCCCTCCTCCCCGGACATTACAATGGGGCAGCGGATGCGTTGAAAAACTGCATCCGCTGCCCCCGTTGTGCATTTATTTCACAACGTGCGTCGGTAGGTCGGCCCAACACATGGCGACGGGCCCGTACCGACGCTAGTGTGAAAGTAGCCTGAGAGGAAAACTCAGCCGTTCCTTTATGCTGAGGGAACATTGGCCGACCCATGGTTGCTAAACATTTGCCAATCGTCTACATATAAGCTGAACGGCATTAGTTTAGTGCAGGGGTGCACAGCCTGCGGCCCAGGCGTCACGAGACCCGCAAAGCTATTCTGTGCAGCTTACAACAATATGGTCACAAAAATGCTTGTTTGACAAGGTAACTACCGTACGTGTGACCATCCTCACTGAGGAGAGCAGCAGGGACTGGCGAGTACTAATGGAGCCACATCTCTGGATGCATCAGCACAATGGGCTCTCTAGCAAGCAGCACGTGACCCCTGTGCGGTCAGGACTTTCCTCATTTGGGTATATACACACAGTATTTTGATGATGATTTAGAAGTGGATTTTACTTCAAAATTTAACTAAAAATGCTTCCTATTAATTTTAATGTTATATGCTAAAAATACTGTGAAACAACAGCACTCGGCACCACAGGAGACTTTTTCCCATTACAATAAACTGGAAGCATATTCAAAGAACATTTTAAGCAGTTTATAATGTGAATTTTGGCTCAGAATCTATTTATGAATCCATGTGGGGAAAAACCATGTGTGATTTTACCATTAGAGAGCAGACTGGTTTAGCCAAGACATATAAATGTTTCATAGGTGGAAATTCTAATATATACTTTCAATTACAGTACCTTAAATGTTACAAAATATTCATTTTCATTGTGGCCCTTGGGATTGGTTCAGTATGATAATGTGGCCCTTGCAATGACCACCCCCCCCCCAAAAAAAAAAGAAAAAAGAAAAGGTTATGTACCCCTGGTTCCCTAGCTCATTCCCAATAATCGACCAGCGTAAATGCGCCTCATCTCTGCCGATACATATATATGGCCACAATTTCTATTACATAGGAATCATCCGCGGAAACCTTGCTGTGCATAGGAGGTAGGAATCCATGAGGCAGAGATTATTTATAGACCTGGAAAAGTTATGATGGAAAGTATTGATTATTCTACAATGCTTCAGTCCATCTTTCATATAGATGGAGACCCTGAGAAAAACCAAGGTAAAATAATGGCGACGCATGTGGGGATATATACACATACATACATAATTATATATATATATATATATATATATATACAGTGGGGCAAAAAAGTATTTAGTCAGTCAGCAATAGTGCAAGTTCCACCACTTAAAAAGATGAGAGGCGTCTGTAATTTACATCATAGGTAGACCTCAACTATGGGAGACAAACTGAGAAAAAAAAATCCAGAAAATCACATTGTCTGTTTTTTTAACAATTTATTTGCATATTATGGTGGAAAATAAGTATTTGGTCAGAAACAAAATTTCATCTCAATACTTTGTAATATATCTTTTGTTGGCAATGACAGAGGTCAAACGTTTTCTGTAAGTCTTCACAAGGTTGCCACACACTGTTGTTGGTATGTTGGCCCATTCCTCCATGCAGATCTCCTCTAGAGCAGTGATGTTTTTGGCTTTTCGCTTGGCAACACGGACTTTCAACTCCCTCCAAAGGTTTTCTATAGGGTTGAGATCTGGAGACTGGCTAGGCTACTCCAGGACCTTGAAATGCTTCTTACGAAGCCACTCCTTCGTTGCCCTGGCGGTGCGCTTTGGATCATTGTCATGTTGAAAGACCCAGCCACGTTTCATCTTCAATGCCCTTGCTGATGGAAGGAGGTTTGCACTCAAAATCTCACAATACATGGCCCCATTCATTCTTTCATGTACCCGGATCAGTCTTCCTGGCCCCTTTGCAGAGAAACAGCCCCAAAGCATGATGTTTCCACCACCATGCTTTACAGTAGGTATGGTGTTTGATGGATGCAACTCAGTATTCTTTTTCCTCCAAACACGACAAGTTGTGTTTCTACCAAAAAGTTCCAGTTTGGTTTCATCAGACCATAGGACATTCTCCCAAAACTCCTCTGGATCATCCAAATGCTCTCTAGCAAACTTCAGACGGGCCCGGACATGTACTGGCTTAAGCAGTGGGACACGTCTGGCACTGCAGGATCTGAGTCCATGGTGGCGTAGTGTGTTACTTATGGTAGGCCTTGTTACATTGGTCCCAGCTCTCTGCAGTTCATTCACTAGGTCCCCCCGCGTGGTTCTGGGATTTTTGCTCACCGTTCTTGTGATCATTCTGACCCCACGGGGTGGGATTTTGCGTGGAGCCCCAGATCGAGGGAGATTATCAGTGGTCTTGTATGTCTTCCATTTTCTAATTATTGCTCCCACTGTTGATTTCTTCACTCCAAGCTGGTTGGCTATTGCAGATTCAGTCTTCCCAGCCTGGTGCAGGGCTACAATTTTGTTTCTGGTGTCCTTTGACAGCTCTTTGGTCTTCACCATAGTGGAGTTTGGAGTCAGACTGTTTGAGGGTGTGCACAGGTGTCTTTTTATACTGATAACAAGTTTAAACAGGTGCCATTACTACAGGTAATGAGTGGAGGAAAGAGGAGACTCTTAAAGAAGAAGTTACAGGTCTGTGAGAGCCAGAAATCTTGATTGTTTGTTTCTGACCAAATACTTATTTTCCACCATAATATGCAAATAAAATGTAAAAAAAACAGACAATGTGATTTTCTGGATTTTTATTTCTCAGTTTGTCTCCCATAGTTGAGGTCTACCTATGATGTAAATTACAGACGCCTCTCATCTTTATAAGTGGTGGAACTTGCACTATTGCTGACTGACTAAATACTTTTTGTCCCCACTGTATATATATATATACACACACACACACACACACACACACATATATATACCGTATATACTAGATGGTGGCCCGATTCTAACGCATCAGGTATTCTAGAGTATGCATGTCCACGTAGTATATTGCCCAGCCACGTAGTATATTGCCCCAGTTATGAAGTATATTGCCAAGCCACGTAGTAGACAGCACAGAGCCACGTAGTATACAGCACAGAGCCACGTAGTATATTGCACAGCGACGTAGTATATTGCCCAGCCTTGTAGTATACAGCACAGAGCCACGTAGTATATTGCCCAGCTATGTACTATATAACCGAGCCACGTATGTCACAGGTTAAAAAAATAAAAAATAAACATACTCACCTAACGATCCGAGGGCTGTCTCTCCTGGGATCCTGTGCAGATGGGCGCGCGGCTGCCGCCATCTTGCGTTCCCAGGATGCTTTGCGAAATTACCCATATGACTTAGCGGGGACAGTGACTGCGGGGAGCGGGTGCCGGCCACTGACTGCGGGGAGTATGGAGCGGCCATTTTCTTCCGGACTGTGCCCGTCGCTGATTGGTCGTGGCTGTTTTGCGGCGACCAATCAGCGACTTGGTTAAAAAATAAAAAATAAACATACTCACCTTCCGATCCGAGGGCCCCTTGTAGTTCTGTCACCTGTGCGAGGTACAGGCGGCAGCTTCCGGTCCCAGCCTGCTCGCGCAGGGCCTATGATGACGTCGCGGTCACATGACCGTGACGTCACGGCAGGTCCTTCTGCCAGACGATCTGTGCCAACGGAACGTGGCGGTCGTATCGCGAGGAGCGTGAAAGGCGGCGTAGGTGAGTATATAATCGTTTTTTTATTTTTTTAATTATTTTTAACATTAGATGTTTTTACTATTGGCGCTGCATAGGCCGCGTCAATAGTAAAAAACTTGGTCACACAGGGTTAATAGCAGCGGTAACGAAGTGCGTTACCCGCGGCATAACGCGGTCCGTTACCGCGGGCATTAACCCTGTGTGAGCGGAGGGGTGTATGCGGACGCCGGGCAGTCAGTGCGGGGAGTAAGGAGCGGCCATTTTCTTCCGGACTGTGTGCGTCGCTGATTGGTAGCGGCAGCCATGACAGGCAGCTGCCGAGACCAATCAGCGAACGAATAACCGTGACAGAAGGACAGACAGAAGGACAGATTGAAGTACCCCTTAGACAATTATGTATATAGAATAAATATATATATATATATATATATATATATATATATATATATATATATATATATATATATATATATATATATACACACACACATATTTATATATATTACACACACACATATATATATACAGTGCAGACCAAAAGTTTGGACACACCTCATTTAAAGATTTTTCTGTATTTTCTATGAAAATTGTACATTCACACTGAAGGAATAAAAATTATGAATTAACACATGTGGAATTATATACTTAACAAAAAAGTGTGAAACAACTGAAATTGTGTCTTATATTCTAGGTTATTCAAAGTAGCCACCTTTTGCTTTGATGACTGCTTTGCACACTCTTGCCATTCTCTTGATGAGCTTCAAGAGGTAGTCACCGGGAATGGTCATTCAACAATCTTGAAGGAGTTCACAGAGATGCTTAGCACTTGTTGGCCCTTTTGCCTTCACTCTGCGGTCCAGCTCACCCAAAACCATCTCGATTGGGTTCAGGTCTGGTGACTGTGGAGGCCAGGTCATCTATCGTAGCACCCCATCACTCTCATTCTTGGTCAAATAGCCCTTACACAGCCTGGAGGTGTGTTTGGGGTCATTGTCCTGTTGAAAAATAAATGATGGTCCAACTAAACACAAACCGGATGGAATAGCATGCCGCTGCATGATGCTGTGGTAGCCATGCTGGTTCAGTATGCCTTCAATTTTGAATAAATCCCTAACAGTGTCACCAGCAAAGCACCCCCACACCATCACACCTCCTCCTCCATGCTTCACGGTGGGAACCAGGCATGTAGAGCCCATCCGTTCACCTTTTCTGCGTCGCACAAAGACACGGTGGTTGGAACCTAAGATCTCAAATTTGGAATCATCAGACCAAAGCACAGATTTCCACTGGTCTAATGTCCATTCCTTGTGTTCTTTAGCCCAAACAAGTATCTTCTGCTTGTTGTCTGTCCTTAGCAGTGGTTTCCTAGCAGCTATTTTACCATGAAGGCCTGCTGCACAAAGTCTCCTCTTAACAGTTGTTGTAGCGATGTGTCTGCTGCTAGAACTCTGTGCGGCATTGACCTGATCTCTAATCTGAGCTGCTGTTAACCTGCGATTTCTGAGGCTGGTGACTCGGATAAACTTATCCTCAGAAGCAGAGGTGACTCTTGGTCTTCCTTTCCTGGGGCGGTCCTCATGTGAGCCAGTTTCTTTGTAGTGCTTGATGGTTTTTGCCACTGCACTTGGGCACACTTTCAAAGTTTACCCAATTTTTCGGACAGACTGACCTTCAATTCTTAAAATAATGATAGCCACTCGATTTATTTTAATTAGCTGCTTTTTTTCTTGCCATAATACAAATTCTAACAGTCTATTCAGTAGGACTATCAGCTGTGTATCCACCAGACTGTGGAGACCTGGGTGTCGTAACCAGTGCCTTCCCCCCTCCCATCAATCCCGTAATGAAACACACACAGTCCTAGGTGGGTTGAACAGGTCGGTCACAGTTTATTAATTAAATAATCGGAGAAAGGGCAATTACATATCGTAACGAGCGGCTCACGCCGAGCTCCTGTCCGTGATCGACAGGGGAATTGGCCCAACGAGCGGTTACGACCTTTGCCCTCCTCCGCTTTTTCCGCCACGGAGGATCCCGTGTATTAACTACACGGGACTCCGACCCCACCCCTCGATGTTGGGGCCTGTTCAACCCCATCCTGTAAACCAGATAGAAAAATATCGAGGGCAATGTCCGTTAGGTGAACGCCGTCCGGTCTTAATTGTGGCGTGTTATCCCCTTGTAGCAGGTGGTGACGGATCACGATACCGCCTCTTCCTCTCACATTTTCCAATCCGCGCGTTGAATTTCCTTCTTGTCCGCTCTATGGCTTTTTTATCTCTTACTCCTCGCCAAACAGCCCGTGGTGTTATATCTGACCACACCAGTATTATGTTCCTGAATAGACAGCTGAACCTTTCCATATCCGTTGTCACCCATTTGTACAATTCGGCCACCTTTTGTTTGCCAAGGTCATTGCCACCCGCATGTACCACCATTATCACCGGGTGTTCCGTCATCCTTGCTATGCCAACCATCTCTTTGAACACCTGTCTCCACTGGAGGCCTCTGATACCCCTCCAGTTAACTTTTATGCCCGGGAGGTAAAGATTTGTTCCTCCTGGCCGCAGTTTGGCCCTCTTTTCGGCCCAGTAAACGTAGGAATCTCCTACCACCCAAACTTCAACCCCTGTAAGAGACAACACATGTTAATTAAGCAAGTCGGGTCTTATGTATCTGGCGAAGCACGTGGACTTCCAACGACCCATTCTCTGCACCTCGGCCTCTGACACTCCTGCCCTAGCTGCTTCTGTGGCTGCCCCTATCCGGAACGAATGTGTCCCGTACTCTTTTGGATTTGCGCCTGTTTTTTCCAAGCATAGCTTGAACATCGCCTGAAATTGGTACTTGGTCAGAGGGGACCCGTCTGTATGAGTGAAGAAAAATCTACCAGCGTGTCTTATCACGGCGTATCTTCTAACCATTTTTAGCGGGCAAGCTGGGCCCTCTGTGGAGTTAACCAGTACCCATGTGCCCCTACCAGCGGGATCGCATTTGGATTTTCTAACCCTGATGCGCAGGGCGTCGCTGCATATTACTATGTCCTCATTAATTAGGCCTCCTTCCGACGCGTTTTTTGACTGCGGTAGCAATTCGCTGATACGCAGTGCTCCAAAAAAGACGGTCGCAAAAGCTGCTGATATGAGGGCCGCCTCATATTACGATGAGCAGACCGACGGGGATATCGCAATCAGGTCCTGCAATAGTCTCAGAGAAATGGGGCGGCGACATTCTTGGCTTGGCTGAAGCCTTTTCCAACCTTTTATGGCTTGTCTTATGCAGAAGGACTTAGTTACGTCTACCCAACCCAATATTTGAAAGAAAAATGCTAGCCCCGATAATTTCCGTTGTGCCGAGGTGCCCGACGCCCCACCTTCCCTCATCCGTAATAGCAAATCGGTTGTCACCGCGCTTCGTGCTCGGTCGCATTTATCGACTGGCCTACCCTGAATTAGTGAGCACCACTCCTCCCAAGCCTTACCATACACCTGCCAGGTAGCTGGCGAAACGGAGGCCCGGATTAAGGGCATCAATGATTGGCCACTGTGTCCCACAGGGACTGTGGACACGGAATACCCCGGGGTTGCGCGTTGGGCTGCTGGATTCTGAAAGCCTGCCAATTGGAAAATAACAATGGGTTAATGACATTGTCGTCGACCTCCGCCACCACGGTGGGTCTACACCAAATATTGTTTTCTAGGCATAACAGCGCAAGCCGTCGCAAGAGAGCGAGTATGGGCAAGGATGAAGAAGACATGTGATTTAGACTCCTCGCTGTTTTCACATTTTTAGTTTGGAAACAAATGTTCATGTTCCTCAACTGATCGGCCCATAACTCCATCGCTGCTACTACCGCAAACAATTCCCATAGGGCTGGGTCTTGCCCCCACTTTGTTGTCGTCCATTTCTCTGGCCAACCAGATTTGCACCATTGGTTTTTATAACTTGCCGCAAAACCCTCTTTTTTGTTCCACCCTATTGTCAGCCCTAATTCCTTGCTTGTGATCTCTCTAACCATGACGCACGTGTGACCGTTGTACGATTGTAGGAACGTCTGCCATACTAGCAGATCAGCTTTTAGCGAACGAGTGAGTTTAATTCTATGGCCGGGCTGAGAAGCGCCTTTTGTTGCCAGAGATAGTCTGCGCGAGAATGCTCTGCCGACCGGCATTACACGGCAGGCGAACGTCAGAAGACCCAATAACGCCTGCATTTGCTGTAGGGTTACCTTGTTAACTTCGCGGAAGCCTTTCAACATTTGCAGGGTTTTTTGTATTTCATCCTCTGGTAAGCGGAACACCATCGTGTTGGTATCTATTTCAATGCCCAAGAATGGCAGTACATTACATGGTCCCTCCGTTTTCTCCGGTGACAATGGCACGCCGAATTTGAGCGAGATAGATTTGAATTTTTCTAGTAGATCGAAGCAGAGTTTAGAATTTCTGGGGCCGACGAACAGGAAATCATCAAGGTAGTGGATTAGGGATTTACTGCCCGTCTCGTACCGAACTACCCAATCTAGGAAGGTGCTGAATAGCTCGAAATAGTGACATGATATGGAACATCCCTGTCATGATTCCAATGGCAGGGAATCACAAAAGGACAAGCACCAACGAGCTCTAGGGTGATGGAACCTGAGCTGACCGCGACCCTAAACCTGAACACACAAATAACAATAGCCGGGGAACGTGCCTACGTTGATCCTAGACGTCTCGCACCAGCCGAAGATCTAACTTCCCCTATTAGAAGAAACACAGACCTCTCTTGCCTCCAGAGAAATACCCCACAGAAATAGCAGCCCCCCACATATAATGACGGTGAAACGAGAGGAAGGCACATACACAGTATGAACACAGATTCAGCAAAATGAGGCCCGCTAAAACTAGATAGCAGAGGATACAAAAGTAAACTGCGCGGTCAGCAAAAAACCCTTCAAAAAACCATCCTGCAATTACTTGAACTCATGTTCCAACTCATGGAACATGAGGAGCAATTACAGCCCACTAGAGCAACCAGCAGCAAAGAAACAATTATATGCAAGCTGGACAAGACAAAAATAAAGCAAAACGTGGAACAAGAAAATCAAAAACTTAGCTTGTCCTGAAGATTACTGAAGCCAGAAGCTGAGGAAACAAAACACTCTGATAACCTTGATAGCCGGCGGGGAAATGACAAGAAAGCCCGGTTAAATAGGAAACTCCCAAATCCTAATAGAACAGGTGGACACCAGAGACAGCAGAACACAAATCACCCAGTACCATCAGTAACCACCAGAGGGAGCCCAAAAACAGAACTCACAACACATCCCATCGGGAGGCACATGTCGAAGTAATAGTATTGGTCCACTTTGCAGCCCAGAAGGTGGAAACATTCGGGGTGCACGGGTAGTAAACGGAATGCCGATTCTATGTCGGATTTGGCTAGCAGGGCGCCGGGTCCGGCTGCCCGGACTAGTTCTACCGCTTTATCGAACGATGCGTATGAGACGGAAGCTTCTTCTGGGGAAATTGCGTCGTTAACCGAATCGCCTTTTGGGTGAGATAAATGGTGGATTAGGCGGTATTTACCGGATTCCTTTTTTGGTATGATGCCCAACGGTGATATTCTCATGTTTTTGAAGGGGAGCGAGTTAAAGGGGCCGGCTATTCTACCCATTTCTACCTCCTTTTCGATTTTTAGTCTGAGACTTTGGGGAAATTCGCGAGCCGATTTTAGGTTATCAGATAGGGTTGGCGTTCTTGTTAGCCTAAAGGGGATAAAGAAACCGTCGGAGAATCCTGCCTGCAGCTGCTGAGCTGCTTTCTTATTAGGGTAGAGCTGTAGCCAGGGGGCCATCGCGGTTACGCTCACTGGGGTTCGAGTGCACCCGATCTGCGAGCGGGGAACGGACCGCGGGCGCGCCTCGGACGCTGCGAGCAGCAACACCGGCGCGTCGCTAGCGCGTGCCAAACATGGCACGCGCTAGTGCTGCGCGTTCCCATTGCCGTGAATGGGCGCGCTAACGGACGCGTTGCACGGCGTTAATTTCGCCGTGCAACGCTGTCCTTTAGCGCTTTCCCATTAACGCAATGGGAACCAAGCCTTAGCTCCATTTCCTTTACATTAACCCCGTAGCGTAACGTTTCCTCGCTATCCTTGGAACACTCACCGCTGTGTGACTCTGGACGAGTGTACACCGATCCTGGAGGAACCCCCGCAGATGTTGACGGGGTGATGTCGCAGGACGGGGAAACTCTGGCTCCCGCTACAGCGAGGGATTGATGCTGAGTATCTTGCGATGGAGCCCGATTACTACCACGTAGTGGCGGATTGTTGGCTCTGTCTTCAGCGACTGCGTGGTGGTTGTTGTGGCTGGAAGCCGCGGGGGATTGTTCTCCCCGGCTGATAGCCCTAGAGGGTGCCCGCGATTTAGATGATTTGCCACGTGCGCGACTTCTATCCGGGCTCTGCGATAATTCAGACCCCTCGGATGTTGTCTGAGATCTGCGGCAGCTCCTATGGGAGCTGCATCTGCGACGGTGACGGGAGGGGCGTTTAGAGGGGTAGCGGTAATGGTGATGGGAGTTATCTGATGAGGATTGGGAGGACGTGCGGCGTCTACGCCTTCGTCCGCCGTTGCTCAGCGGTGTAATGGGGGGGTTCTAGCGGTATTATGGGGGTGAATATTGGAGGTATACGGTCCTGTAGTGCTACTTAGAAGGGGGGGGGGGAGTCAGGCGGTAACTGTATTCAGCCTCGTTGCTGGGATTTAACGGGGCAGCGGTTGACGGATAGTTTTTATTAGAAAATTGGGCACTGGGGGAGGTGTAAATATGTCCGTGCTTGGTGCGTTTATTGATATTACGCAGTGATTCCCGTTGTGCGGCTGTTGAGCGCCCTGCTCGGTCCCATGGGACCGAACAATGCGCTCTTCAGCAGCGCTGTAACCGCTTCGTCCTGACCCCTGATACCCCCGAGCAGGCATCAGTGCGGCGTCTGCTGGGGGTGGGCAGGAGGTCAGACCAGGTGAGAAATCAGCGCGCTGATCGGTCTGGTTTGACCGATCAGCGCGCTCTGGGGACCGTGGGGCGCTATTGGTAGCCTCCAGGCTACCCCCTGCGGGCGGCATATATGTGCCCGCAGGGAAGGTAACGGAGGATTGTCCGGCGCTGTAACCAGCGCTGCTGAAATGAGGCGACCGGAAGTGGGCGGGCAGAGACAGGAAGTCGTTGGGCGGAGCTTCCACCAAGCGTCGGACCTATGCAGCAAGCGGTGCCCGAGGCCGCCGGCCGCTGCGAGGCCGCCCCTTCACCGACCTGGAGCCGCTCCGGGGCGCGGGGTAGGCGGGCAGACCGCCTTCCCCCCCGCACAGCCGTGGTACCCGCCGGAGCGGCCAGGGAAGGTGGCGAAGCCTCACGCCGCCCGGCGCCGCCAGCCAGCTCACCACCGGCCACCGGAGGCACAGGGGGAGGAGGCGACCCTGCCAGCTGCACGTCGCGGCCCGCGACGCCCTGGGGGACTACCCTTCGTTTGCGATGTGTGCGGCGCCCGGCCCTCCCCCGCCGCTTCCTGGAGGCCCTCCCAACGTCTGCGGCTGTGATACCCTCAGCCCGTAGGGTGGAAGAGAGGGGCAGCACAGATTCTAACCCAGGACCGCATGAACGCTGCACGGGACGGCCCCCAGCTGGCGAGCAGGCCAGCGTGGAAGGTGAGCTTGCTGTAAGGGGCCCCGGGGGCGCAGGCGTGAGGGAGGACTAGGCCGGACCAGATAAGGGGGGTGTGAGCAGGGGGTCGGGAGAGGGCACAGAAAGCTGAGCCCTGATGTCGGTAAAAATGGACCGAAGCCAGTTCTCACCTCTCTGTGCCGCTCTCTTCTGTAAAGGCCCCTTCACATTTAGCGACGCTGCAGCGATACCGACAACGATCCGGATCGCTGCAGCGTCGCTGTTTGGTCGCTGGAGAGCTGTCACACAGACCGCTCTCCAGCGACCAACGATGCCGGTAACCAGGGTAAACATCGGGTAACTAAGCGCAGGGCCGCGCTTAGTAACCCAATGTTTACCCTGGTTACCATGCTAAAAGTAAAAAAAAACAAACACTAGATACTTACCTACAGCCGTCTGTCCTCCAGCGCTGCGCTCTGCTTCTCTGCTCTCCTCTTGTACTGTCTGGGAGCCGGAAAGCAGAGCGGTGACGTCACCGCTCTGCTTTCCGGCTCACAGCCAGTACAGGAGGAGTGCAGAGCGCAGCGCTGGAGGACAGACAGCGGTAGGTAAGTATCTAGTGTTTGTTTTTTTTTACTTTTAGGATGGTAACCAGGGTAAACATCGGGTTACTAAGCGCGGCTCTGCGCTTAGTTACCCGATGTTTACCCTGGTTACCAGTGAAGACATCGCTGGATCGATGTCACACACGCCGATCCAGCGATGTCTCCAGGGAGTCCAGCGACGAAATAAAGTTCTGGACTTTATTCAGCGACCAACGATCTCCCAGCAGGGGCCTGATCGTTGGTCGCTGTCACACATAACGATTTCATTAACGATATCGTTGCTACGTCACAAATAGCAACGATATCGTTAACAATATCGTTATGTGTGAAGGTACCTTTAGGCCTCAATCAGGGGGTCCGACATCACGACTGCAGGGACAAAAGCTTCCAGGTGTCCTGCCGAGAGTGAAAGAGAAAGTTCCTGGCCGGACACCTGGATTTAACCCCTGTAGGAGTGGCCGTAGGACCCCTCCCCTCTAGTGCCCACTGGCCGGCTGGGGGTCTTCCAATTAGTGCATCACTAAGGGGGGAGTGATGCTAGGGGGGAACTGGCACGGACATCCTTTACATGCAGCTCTCTATAAGTGCTCCCCAGTCAGAGAAGCGTACCTTAATCAGTACCGCATCTGCCAGACTTCTGCACAACACAACTGATGGTCCCAACCCCATTTATAAGGCAAGAAATACCACTTATTAAACCTGACAGGGCACACCTGTGAAGTGAAAACCATTCCCGGTGACTACCTCTTGATGCTCATCAAGAGAATGCCAAGAGTGTGCAAAGCAGTCATCAAAGCAAAAGGTGGCTACTTAAAAGAACCTAGAATATAAGACAATTTCAGTTGTTTCACACTTTTTTGTTAAGTATATAATTCCACATGTGTTAATTCCTAGTTTTGATGCCTTCAGTGTGAATGCACAATTTTCATAGTCATGAAAATACAGAAAAATCTTTCAATGAGAAGGTGTGTCCATATATATAAAATAAATATTTATAAAATAAATATATAAATATATTTAGCACTATATTATAGTGCTATAGTTAGAGCTATTAAGCGAGTTAATCCCTAAACCCGCACACTAGGAGAAACTGAGCAGAAACTCTCCAATGTCTCCTGTAAATGTAAAAAAGTTTAAGTTTTCCACTTAGTTTCTGCTTTGAAAATTCAGCAAAAACCCTCCGTGTGCACATAGCCTAAAGGGGGTAACTCGCCCTCCAGCGTATGTGGCAGGTACACTTTATTTTTTTTCTGTGACATTAATGGAGATGAATATGCAAGGCAAACCCTTGTCCTGAACATATGGTGAAAACGTTCTACTGCTAAAACTCACACGCTGCTGAAGTCCGCTTCTACATTTTTCTGCAAAAAAAAAAAAAACCCACACCACTGAGAACCGAAAGTATACCCATTTCAAGGGGTTTCTCTGTCTGAGTCTTCACCTTGAGCCCCTTTCTTGTTTTTGTGTAATGTAAGCCCCCCCCCCCCCCCGCCGAAACACACAGAAATATGGCGGGGGTCTCATGTCCACATATACCCTAACCCCCACTTTATTCTTCCTATGTTACTGGGGAGAAAATCTTGAGGTAATGGTAACCGGTGTGCTATTAATACACTAGCCGGCTCTGACCAGCGGTTGTGCGACCTTTTATTGACAAATTTTGATTGGCTGGTACCGGTTTTGGCAGTATTTTTTTGTGATATAACCCCGTGTCAAGCTCCTGTCACCTCAGTCTGCGGGTGCACGAAGAAAGAAGAGCCCACCCTCCCTCCCTTTATTTATTTGTTATGAGTTGTCGAATGGTTTTATTCGTGGGGTAAAATCACTCAGTTATGGGTGGATTTGGGTTTACTGGAAATTTGGAATTTATTGGAATTTTAATATATGGAACATTATTTATTGGTTATTTATTAATTATTTATGTAACCCAAAATAAAAGCTCACGGCTCACTTTTGTCTCTGTGTGTATTTATTTGGGAATGGGTTTTATGGGGACATGGGCCGGACATCTGAATATGATGTGGGTTTATATGTTGAGTAACAGAGCAATGGAAGGCTGAAGGGTTAAACGGATGAGTCAAAAAGATTATACATATTAAATAAGAAGTCAGTACAGCAATGTGAACGGAGGCAAATTAATAGTGCTGAGATCGAAGGACAAATTAAAGGGGATGAGGACCAAAACAATTTTTTGTAAAAAGCCAATAACAAAAATTAAAAGACTTGCTTAACCAATCCCTCAACTCTCCCATTCCCCGGACAGTGTATTTTTTCCTGCTACGTCCTGTCACTGCAAGTTCACACAGGGCATTTTTCAACTTTTTTTCTGCAGCAAAACATGATCTCTTGGCAGGAAAGAAGCTGTAGAAAAAAGCATTTCATCCTTGGTTTTTCGTGCGTATTTTGCTGCAGTTTTGGCATGCTAGGTTTGACGCTTGTGGATGCTGATAAAGTTTAGTGTTAAAAAAAAAAAAATCCTATTCTATAGAATCAGGTTTTGCCACACACACACAAAAAAAAAAAAAAAAACATAGCAAAACCTGATACCTGAGTGTTCATTCAGCGTTTTATCACCACCCATTCATTTCAATGGGTGAAAACCCTGAAATAAGTGACATGCTCCATTGTGCACAAAAAAAAAAAAAAAAAACACGCAAAACACAAAATCCTGATGACAAAAAACCCAATATGTGTGCATGAGATTTCTGAGATCTCATAGGCTTTGCTGGTGCTGTGAAACGCAGCTGAAAATTAGCATTAAAAAAATGCTGCAAAAACGCCCGGTGTGAACTTAGCCTAAATCTCTCCAGGCGTTGGCCACAATGTTACCGTCTGAGCATTGTCCACACTGGATACAATCAGATCCACCAGTGACTGAATGGAAATGAAGAGTGTTCTCATTCACTGAAAGCAAGAAACCACCGAATATCAGGAAAGTAGAAACAATATATAGGTTTACATGTCGATCTTTTGTTCTGAATGATATCGTGTTGGCAAATCTAGTCCTGTTATGGCAAAAAAAAAAAGGCTTTCTACAGAAAAGATCTTACCGCCCTCGTCTACAGCTCTGCGCTAATAGGACCAGAGAACATGAAGGCTTTTCTAAAAGGACACTTCCTCCCTTATGGTGGAAAAATAAACAGAAGTGTATGAGACAGACCGGCCGCTGATAAAGGGGCACCGGGCCAACTGAGATTGTTCAGGGGCATTAAAACGCCGATATGGAACTAGCGAGTTCCTATTCTTAGGGCTCCAGAAAAACCACAAACACCCGAAGGAAATGCAGAAACGATAAAGTCAGCAGAGTGCCACTGATCACGGTTCTTGGGGTGGATTGTGGCACACACAGCAATTTTCCAAATCAGTCACGAAAAGAACATTTCTTACTTGTCCTTGTGGATTGCTGCAGATTTGAGACTTTACAATGCAGAGGGCAAAATTCACATCAGTTACACAATTGTTTTTTGTGCCATCACACCTAATACAGTTGTTATCTCGGGGTCTCCTACACTCATCAGGATCATCACTTGTTTTCCGGCCTTTCCATCAGCTCCCAGTTATGAAAGGAAAAATAAAGACCCCACAGTGTCAAAATAAAATAATACTGTATGAAAGCAGCGTAAGAGCACACGGACACAGGTGTATCCGAGACATGTGCTGTACCAGCTGATGAATCACTTTCTATATTGATGACAGTTTCATCAGGGTCCTTTACAGCACATACAGGGGGTATCATGCTTCCTATGGTGCCCACCATATTTGTACAATTAAACTTTTCCTTTTTTGCTGCTCACTTACCGTATTTACAAAAAAATAAAAAATAAATAAGGGTTAAACATTTTTGCAGACTCACATTTGTCAGAAATTGGTGTGAAGTATGCCTGCTGTGAGCAGTGCAGTACATACAATACAGGTAGAGAGCAATCTGGCACGTGTAGTAAAGAGCTTTACTGTGCATACAGTACAAATATAGAGGGGAGCGTACAGAGAGAACAGTCCAACACCTATAGTACATGTAGAGCGCAGTGTCATACAGGACATTTAGCACAGGCAGAGAAGAGTGGAGAAAACGCAGCTCAGGCAGTGAGTCTTTGTGGACAAAGATGTACATAAAAAGCATGGGTCCCATAGTAAAAGTCCTCAAAGGGCCCCTACTTTGCCGTACACTGAAATTAAAAAATATATATACGGTATATATATTTGGCAGAGTAGGTTGGCTCATATCTCCCAACTTTTAAAAATGAAGAGGGACATTTATTGCAGCATGTTTGCTGTAAAGTGCTTCAGTAGAGGCATCATTAATGTGTTCACCCACTACGGTACCCTTTTTTTGGCACTTAAAAAGTATGAAGTTCCAAAAAAAACTCACCCGCACCCCCCCACACATACAGTATGATAACCCCACAGTGAATTCCCCCACATGCAAAGTATGATGTCTCCACAGTGCCCCAACACCGTATCATGTCCTCATAGGTCCCACACGACAAAGTATTCCTGAAGCAGTGGTTTTCCCTCAGTGACCTATACCGCCCATGGACTCTGAACACAATATAATGCCCCACACAGTATGATGGCCCCCTCACCCCAGTATGCCTCCCACAGCTTTTCCACATACAGTATAGCAATAACACAGCCCCACACAGTATCATAGCCCCCACAGGCCCACCCCCCATACAGTATAATGGCCCCGACAGCCTCCCACACGCAGAATGGCCCATCTTCATCTAAAGACAGTATCATTGCCCACAGAGCATGATGGCCCCCGTAGACAGTACGACTCCCTCCACAGCCCTTCACACAGTATGATATCCCTCACAGATTCCCCAGGAATCATACAAACAGCATCATGCCCCCCACATACAGTAACAGGGTCCCCCCCTACAAGTATACTAATAATAAAAACCATAGAAATGCTCACATCATCTCCCTGGTACTGAACACCAGGCGCAATCTGGGGACAACATGGCACCTGCCGAGCTGAGGCGCAGAAGCTAAGTGGTTTAGTACCGACAGCCCCCTGATACACCCTTCTACTCCAGAAGGCTTTGGGACTTGGTATTTGCACATTTTAGATGTTCTCTACCTGTAAAGTCCAGTCTCCTTCCTGCCATGTTTGTTACTATCTGCCACCACCCAGTGGTTCAACAAGTGAATCACTTAGAAAAACAAAACACAAAAATAGCTCCGCCATACAATGTGGGCAAAGGGTCGGCGTTGCTACGGTGACAACATGATAATGAAACTTGCACACTGATTGCCTTTGTAATGTAATCATTGCAGGAGCGATGGAGGAGTCATAGCAACAAGACAGCTGTCATCTGCAAAAGTAAAGACTTCTGTCATCTGCACCCAGAAAACGCTCACAAGAACAAGCAAGCTTACTGTCATTTACGGTAATTAAATTATTTTAGGCAATTATGAAATATGTGATCTATTCTCAGCAAGCAACTTTCAGCAGTCCCATCAGACATATACGTTAGATGTATTGAGATGGTGGTGAGAGCCCCAAGTCTGGATTCACACTGCGGCCGAATCGCGACTGAAACATGGCAAAGTTCTCAAATTAAGGCATCTAAAAGTAGTCTGATGTTTTATAGCTTTGTGGGTGCGTCCGTGCTGTCACCTCAATGTGTAAACCCAGTGTGAGGCGGAATTCAGACATCCACGTAACATGGTCCGTGTAGGGGCCGAGATGCATGGACCAGCCATGGGTCTTCTGACCTGAACAGCCTCGTATTCCCATGAAACTGTCAAGATCAGGTCCAGAGACTGATGGCCAGCTCATGCATCCCAGTTCCAACTGAATTAGTCTTAAAGGGGTTGTCTAGGACCATTATATTTTTTACTATAGCCTAAAAACTATTAGGCAGGTAGTTGCTAACAGGGGCATCTACCTGCCTGTTCTACCCGGAACAGACTCAAGAGTGGCCACTGACCGTTCTGGCTGGCGATTCAGCTGCTCCACATCAACAGATCAGCTATTCCTTTCTGGGCTGCTCTGTCGATGGGGCATGACTAAAGGCGTTATGCTGATTGATCACCGGGCTCCCTGCAGTTAGGCAGCGGGGAGCTAGCTGTCAATTAGCATGACGATGGACCATCAACAGAACAGCCCAAAAGCACATTCGGCTATGTGCACACGTTGCGGATTAGGCTTAGGAATTTCTGGTGCGGATTCTGCATCTCTTGGCAGAAAACGCAGGTGCAGATTTGACGCAGTTTTGCTGCGGACTTTTTGCGGATATACTGCGTTTTTTACCCCTGCGGATTTCTACAATGGAATGAGTACAAAAACGCTGCAGATCCGCAAAAAAGAATTAACATGCTACTACTTTTAATCCGCAGAGTTTCCGCGTGGAATTTTCCGCACCATTAGCACAGCTTTTTTTTTTTTAACAATTGATTTACATTGTACTGTAAATCACTTGTGGATCTGCAGCATTTCTGCACAACAAAAAATTGCTGCGGATCTGAAAGGTGTGCACATACCCTTCATCGCGTTCAATACATTCTATTGGTGACATTTCTTTTGCATCTCTGCAAGAGAAATAGACATGCTGCGGTCTGAAAAGACGCGCCGCATGTCCGTATCCGCCTGTGAGCTGCGAATGTCTGTGGACGCAAAGTGGACATGGGATTTCTTGAAACCCCCTCCAGTATGCTGTAACATCTGGTCGCTGCAAGTTGGACGTTGCACAAGCACGCCGCATCCAACCCACAGCGTTTACTGGACCCTAATGGTATGTTCAAAAACCATGAGTTTATCAAGCAGAAGCCGCCTCACGGAACTTTCCTCCTTTGGGGAAATTTTCTTTTCCTGAATCGTTTTTGAAGATTTTTTTTTTTTCCTGCCTTTTGATTGAACAGTGATTATTTTAGAGAGGTTTCTTCAGGATCCCTGACTTGCACTTACTTAGGATACCAGGCTTTTTTCAAAATTTCTTCACAAAAAAAACCCATAAAAAACTCTGAGCACAAAGATTTGGCGATGTTCACAGTTCATTTTTCTGGAGTGTTTCTTGCTTTCTTCCTTTTACGAACATTTTTTTTCTCTGAAGAGGTTTTCAAAACCTTTGGTGGAAAAATCAAAAAGTGCCTATCGCCTCTTTGAAGTAGATCCTGAAGGAACAGTCTGGCACTGTCCAATCAAAAAGCTGCAAAGAACACTTCAGGAAAAAAGTCCTTCCAAAACCGCTCCCCCAAAAAACATTTCCTTAAACATTTTCTGCTTGAAAAACCTCGCAGCTTCATCAATATTCAATCTCACAAAACCTCTGTATGAACACGGCCGTACATTGTTAAAGTTACGGTGTTGGTCTGTTCTTCGTAGTATAGGAGTGGAGCTCCTGATCAGCGGCCATTGGAGCTGGGCTGTCCTGGATCTGTACACTGTTTACATCCAGAGCTGATCGATGGTAGTGCCGGGTGTTGGCCCCTCACCAATCTGATCTTGATAACCATGTAGTTGGGGCATTCTGAGATAATAAAGCGAAGTCTCTAGTTTGCGGTCACCATTAGTGATGAGCGAACGTGCTGGGATAAGGTTATCTGAGCAAGCCGGGTGCTAACTAAGTGACTTTGGCACGTTCGAAAAATCATGTTCAAGTCCCGGCGGCTGCATGTCTCATGGCTGTTCAACAGATACAACGCCGAAGACTTACAGTAGGTAAGAGAGGGCCAACTAGCACTGGTTACTACTGTAATAGCTGCTTTCTGGGACTAGTTCGGCAATATCTGAGCAGCCAGGGTCTGTATTGTTTAGTTCGCACCTGGTCAAGGCTAGGGATTTTAGATTTATGGTTTTATTTTCAGTACTGTGCATCCAGTGGAAAATAAACATTATTCCGACTTTGAGAGAAAAACCCTGTGGCTTTCAAGCATCTACCGGAGAGCGTGAATCCTTAGACCACAGATTGGACTGCATTTTCAACTTGACAGCTTCTGGTTTTTGGAATTAAAATCAATAATCATGCAATCTGCTGAAATTATCTGGCCCAAAAATGTAAAAACACACCTAAAAAAACAAACTACAATAAAGATTCTGAGAGTTTTCTCAAAGATACAAAACAGCAAATTTCAAGGACAAGGGAACAATTCGTAATGAAGAATGTGAAGTACAATAGGTATGTTAGGTACTTGTATATTCCATGTTCGCCACTAGATGGCGCCACATGACCTGAAGTTTTATTAAATCTGGTTTCTGAAACCTTGTCCATGATGAAAAATCCAAATGTCACTGAAGAAGTATCTAATGAATGTAAGATATGGCAGCACATCCTCCTAATAAATCTCAAGCCCATCTCCTTTTCATGCACTTTAATCTATTGCAAGGGAATGGGCACTTGCAGATTATATATATTCTGTATTCATTATGAAATAAACTTTCTGCCCACAAGGTTGTTGTGTATCTGTAAGGGAAATGTTTCAGCTAAATCAGGTCCTGTGATCACAGCAGCATCAGCTCTGATTCAAGAAGCTATTTTTTTTCCTGCATTGAGAGTTTATTAAGTTTAATGTGAGCCGAGTCTTACAAAGACAGTAGCCATGACAGTCTACATTCCCACTGCACAGGTAACATGGCAGACATCATCAACGTTGTTAGTATTTGTCCAGATTTCTTGTTTATTATGAAGAACGTGTTTGCTGCACAAATGTCTGTTTGAAGGCATGAGCATGGAATCAAAGAGATTACAAAATGTCAACGAAAATGATACATGGCAGATACAGGGACAGGTTAGCCTGGAGAACACTCATATCTAATGTCATGCAATCAGAACCTAACCTTTACAGAACCTGTCAGCACGGATTTGGAATGTGAAGACATGGCTGTAGTGGGGCTGTAATACAGATTACATTGATAGTTTGGTGATGAAATCTGCTTTGTTGTTCTTCTGTAATCACCATTTGAAGTTTTAGGTTAATTAGGTTCAGTGCAGCGGGGCCGGACAGTGCAGCGGGGCGAGACAGTGCAGCGGGGCCGGACAGTGCAGCGGGGCCGGACAGTGCAGCGGGGCCGGACAGTGCAGCGGGGCCGGACAGTGCAGCGGGGCCGGACAGTGCAGCGGGGCCGGACAGTGCAGCGGGGCCGGACAGTGCAGCGGGGCCGGACAGTGCAGCGGGGCCGGACAGTGCAGCGGGGCCGGACAGTGCAGCGGGGCCGGACAGTGCAGCGGGGCCGGACAGTGCAGCGGGGCCGGACAGTGCAGCGGGGCCGGACAGTGCAGCGGGGCCGGACAGTGCAGCGGGGCCGGACTGTGCAGCGGGGCCGGACTGTGCAGCGGGGCCGGACTGTGCAGCGGGGCCGGACTGTGCAGCGGGGCCGGACTGTGCAGCGGGGCCGGACTGTGCAGCGGGGCCGGACTGTGCAGCGGGGCCGGACTGTGCAGCGGGGCCAGACTGTGCAGCGGGGCCAGACAGTGCCCTGGGTCTCCTCCGCCTGTGATTCCCTCACCCCTCTGCCTGCAGCCGGTCTGTGAATGACAGGTGACTGCTTTGTCAGTGTCCGGCCTCCTTTGTCTGAAATCTCACATTGGCATGACTGTGGACGGCACTCGCCCAGCCATCTCTATAAGATGTTATTGAGCCGGAAGCTCAATCTGCACACGTGTCGCCCAAGGCAATAACCGCATCGGCGTGAGATTACAGACGGAGGAAACAGGTTACTAAAGACAGCCGTCACCCATCATTCAAAACCGCAAGGCAGGTGGAGAGGGAAAAAAGAAGGGCTGTGGAGTCGGAGTCTGTGTCCATTTTGGAGGAATTGGGAGTTTGAGTCGCTATAAAATGGACCAACTCCTAAAATATACAATACATTGGGTACAGTAGTACAATGCAGGATGTGCTGTAAATGTTTTCATAATAATTTGGGAAAGTTATGAAATGTCCTATAAATGTCTGTTCTGTTCCTGATCTCGGCTTTTAGTGGAGATGAATCTGTGCTGCACTTTATGCACATGCTCAGTAGTGACCAGGGCTGGGGAGTCGGAGTCAAGGAAATTGAAGAGTTTGAGGTTTGGCTTACTGACTCCACAGTAGTGGACAAAATTTCAGTACAACCCCTTTAATATCCCTTTTTTCAATTGGATTACATACAGTACAATACTGTCAGCATTGAAGATTCAACAGATCCTCTTAAAGAATCCATTCCCGATAATATTTCGGCTTCCATGGCAAATTATGATTATGGAATCTTGTAAAAGCACCACTATTACAGGTCTCACAAAGTTTTTCTTTAACATCAGCAGCAGGGCTCTGGAGTCGGTATAAAATCGACCAAATCCTAAAATATATAATAACTTGGGTACAGTAGTACAAGGCAGGATGTGCTGTAAATGTTCTCATAAGAATTTGGGAAGTTATGAAATGTCCTATAAATGTCTGTTCTGTTCCTGATCTAAGGATCTCGGCTGTTGTTAGAGATGAATCTGTGCTGCACTTTATGCACATGCTCAGTAGTGACCAGTGCTGGGGAGTCAGTCATGGATAGTGAGTCGTCGGAGGTTTGGCTTACAGACTCCACAGCCGTGATTAGCAGAAGTATGTGGTCTAAAAACAACACACAAATGTACTATGAAGTGTAAAGCTCTGATTCATCACTTGCAATTTTTTTTAGTTATTTTTTCCATTTAGTTTGATTTTTAACAGTTTGTGCAAAACCTTAAAAACCTTAAATGGTCTATTTTTGCCTTTAACCTTTTTGCAACTTTTTAGCGCAAAAATTGTGCCAACATAACAGGCAGACATAAAATCCCTCCAGGAATAGGCTGCAATACAATTGTGACAAATTTTGCAACTTTTCACCAAACAGACTCTTAAAAAAAATTAAAAGAGTGAAAATATATGTGGGTCCAAAGCAGAACAATGTAATTTACTAATAATTTTAACCAACCAACAACAAACAACATCCAGAAAACAATGGCAGATACAACCCAATGTTACTTAGCCTGCATCGCATATTTCAGGAGGTTGCCCACATACTTGGCCCCCATATGATGACGTAAGCTTCGTTCAGGAGAAATGCAGGGGTGTAGGTAACTTTTTATTCTAGATGTAACTCTGACCCCCCTTCGCACCTTCATTTTTTTTTTTTTTTTAGACGGGGGTAGATTTATTAAATCTTCAGTAATGTGGAGCCTATAGTGATCGATGAATTTCCAGTTCTCATATTTATAGAAGCCATTTAAATGAGTTGTACCCCGTATATATTGATAGGATAGATGATAACATATTGGCGGCTGAGGGTCTCACTGATGGAACCCCCACAGATCGGGGCTCTGCAGGATATTGCAGGAAGAGCGCAAGCTTAATCTGCACTCTGCAGAGCCTCGTTATCGGGAAGGGTGGGGATTACAGCACCTCCATCAATCAAATAATTTTTTCTATTGATGGGGAAAACCCATGCACTTGGATAAATCTCCTCCAACGTTTTCGCGGCTTTGGCCCAGTGTGCTCACCGTAAGGAAGATTTCAGGTGTGGCCTTTGGAATTAGAAGGGACAAATTTATTTAAAAAATAAGCTGTCCTTTAATTCTTGAAGCTAATGCGATATATTGGAAACCTGCCTTTGTAACACGTCTTCCCCTGACACTGTTCTTCATCTCCTTAGTTTCCAAGTGAAACATCTATATAAGGAAGAAAGAAAAATCGAGACAATCCTGTAGCTCAGAGGATGAGGCACCGATGAGAAGCCATGTAGGTGCGGGAGCGTGAATGATGCACCAAGGAGGACGGAGCACAGACTCGCCGGTCTCGGGAATACAGGATTATATTAATCAGTAGCCATTGGATACATATAGAATAGTCCCAGTTTTCTGGGAAACTGATGATTTTTTATACGGTTGTATGAACCTGGCCTAATATTGCATAAAAGATAAGACAGAGGTATAAACAGTAAGACTGTGGGTAGGAGGAGCAAGGAGTAGAGGGAAAATGGAAGTAGAAGTGGGAAGCCTACAATGGCACCACAATATCAGGCTATATGCTCTTCCTACTCATTTCAAGTTTAACACTTTATGTTTATATGTTCAATTTTGGGGGGGAAAAAATTCCACTACAGGTTTTGATAATGATTTGATGGGGGAAAAAAAGTGAATGTCACATCTTTGAAGCAGATACTTATGGCATCCAATATCAAACTAGACACTGTTGAGTCAAAGCATTGAAAAAAAAAATGCTTAAAAACAACAACTATTCCAAAAACTTAAAAATTCTTCAAAATTGCTTCGTGGAAAAAAAAAACAAAAAGAAAAAACAACACTTCCAAAAACTCCCTCCCAAAACTGCATTTCTTGAAGTGGTTTCTGCTTTAAAAACTCATTTTTCGATTCCTTAAAAAAATCTCCGTTCACACATACCCCAATAGTGGGTAAAGTGAGCAAAACTGGAATGAGGAAACCAATACTGTGCGTGAAAAAGTTTTGGTTAGTTTAGCCAAAATTACGGAAAGTAGGGGCACTGTGTGTGCGACAAAGATATAGGGCCTACGTTATCCCTATGAGACGACCATTCAATGCACTTGTAGTGTGCGGTCAAGAAAAGGTTCTGAAAATCTTTACGGCGACTCGCTTGTTTTTATTCTTACTGAAAAAAGCAATGTTTTTCTTAAAATGTGAAAAAGTCATAGGGGACAATTTAAACAGTTGGTCATCTACACCAAAATTCTGCATTTTGTCTACCTGCTGCTAAATCCCTTTGGGAGCCGGTTTCGGAATGAGTCATACAATGGGGATAGACTAACAATTTACAGCAGCATTATAAAAATAAAAAAAATAGAAATTCGGCGCCTCTTCCGATAGGCATGCTCCGCGCCTGGCACTAGAGGAACATTTCTGCTGGGAAAAACACTGCCACTTTCCATGCGCCACTCATTTCGGCGGAACTGACCCAAAATGGCATGAAAGCGCTAAAAGTTGGAGACATTTTGAATAACTTCATGTTGAGCAGAAAATACAACTATTCAATGCTTTTGTGGCACTAAAGTGGCTTTGGTGAACCAGCCCTAGCTGCAGAAACTCTTTGTAACTGTAATTAGAGCAGATGCCAGTGTGATACAAGAGAAAAACTAATTTTATTATCCTTCTATATTATTGAAAAACACTCTTTTTCGGTGATAATTTGTATCTCCGTTCATACTGCACCACACACACACACAAATGATACACCATTTGAAAGGTAAACTTGCCGCCTTCAGCAAGAAAATAGCCAAACAAACCACACATCCACGATGTGATCACAAAATACATTTTCATAAAACTGCAGTAAGGATAAATGACCTGCAGGTGGCACCATACTACCCCATGCATACTACCGTACCACAAGGCTGAAACAAATCCTAACATTTGCCTTGGGGGCTTTCCAGCTTGCCGAACTCCTTGCCCAGCTGATTTCAGGCAGGTACATATAAAATATTTGCTACATATGTGGATGTAGAATAAAAGTAAAAAACTTTACCTGTTTAAGACGTCAGCTTTAAAACTGATGATATAAATGTATGCAGCCTAAAAAGGACCGGACAGGTTGTGAACCATCAGATTTTCCGTATTATTGGACAGTAATTGAAAAGTCTATCTTCAGTCTAAGGTTGCAGCTTATTGGTGACCTGGAGTCACCTCTGGTTCCAAGTAAAAAAAACTCAGACTGTACATTGTTTCCCGATGGGAGAGATTGGTGGAAACAACCTTGCAAAAAAAAAAAAAAAACAACCGCAGGGAAAAAAAGGTAAAATAATCTGCAGATATTACTTTTTTTTTTATTTTTTTTAAGGAATATTCCCAATTATTATACAATAGTGTCAATACACTCAGTTATGAGGTCAATTCTCCATCATTTTTACTGTCAAAGTGGCACTGCTGTACAGGGAGCTGCTCCGTTCACATACAAAGGGCTGTGTTGCACTTCCCTACACTGCAGATAGATGGCAGTGCTGCTGTGGAGGGGAAGAAAATGCTGCTACTGCTGCACCTGTTCTTTTGCAAGGTCCTGACAATCAGACCCCATCTGATCAGTAAGTAAAATACCATTATGTTTAATGTTGGTGGATCTCCTTTAGGCTGGAGTCACACACCACGTATAAAAAAAAAAGGTCCGTTTTACATGGATGACAATCGCAGAAATGTTCCCTGAAGAGTGATCTGTACTACATCCGTGTATAGTGCAAGGATGCAATTTTCTCGCATGTAAGCATCCGTGTGACATCCGTACGATGAGATTTGCTATATCTACTATATACGGTAATTGTCTAAGGGTCACTTCCATCTGTCCTTCTGTCTGTCACGGTTATTCATTCGCTGATTGGTCTCGCCAGCTGCCTGTCATGGCTGCCGCGACCAGTCAGCGACGGGCACAGTCCGGAAGAAAATGGCCGCTCCTTACTCCCCGCAGTCAGTGCCCGGCGCCCGCATACTCCCCTCCGGTCACCACTAACACAGGGTTAATGCCGGCGGTATCGGACTGCGTTATGCCACGGGTAACACACTCTGTTACCGCCGCAATTAACCCTGTCTGTCCCCAACTTTTTACTATTGATGCTGCCTATGCGGCATCAATAGTAAAAAATAGAATGTTAAAAATAATTTAAAAAAAAAATAAACTTGCTATACTCACCCTCCGTAGTCCGCTGAGCCGCTCCCGCCGACCGCCATCTTCCACTGCAGTTTCCAGTGGCAAAGATGGTATGGCAGAAGGACCTGCCATGATGTCACGGTCATGTGACCGCGACGTCATCAAAGGCTTTTCACTGGTTTCTATAAAAAACTGTGACTTAGGAAATTTGTGGTCATAGATGTCAGCCTCCTCTTGGTGACCTCCATCTGTTTCTGTCTATACTATCCATCTCTGTAATGGGTATATGAGTCTATTATTAGGGATATACACCGTATTGGTTGCTTTTTCCGGGGGCTGTGTAGCTGGCCCATACATATGGGGTGTACCCATGATCGGGTTATCTCTATTGCCTTTTGTGATTTCCCCTTCTTCTCCCTTCCCCTCTTCTCCTCTTAGGAGCCTAGACACTTTGGACCTTAGTAGCTGGTCACCAGTATAATACTTTGAGATATTGTTCCGTTTACTAGTTTTGTCGTCTATTACTGCTGAACATTGCCTTACAGCATTGATCATGTGATTCACAAGGCTGGATGGCCTTTCTTTCTTCCCTTACTTCAAGTACTTAAATTGATATGAGAGTGTCCTTCCCTTGACCATCTAATATATAATTGCCTAGAATACTACTTCCTGCAATTTGTGCCAACTTCCTGTCCGGAGCTAATGTCCGGAGCTAATGTCCGGAGCTAATGTCCGGAGCTAATGTCCGGAGCTAATGTCCGGAGCTAATGTCCGGAGATAAGTGACGTCAACAGTGTCCAGTGTCTGATTGGTTGCCGCCTGCTGCGAGCGACCAATCAGAAACGTGCCGTACTGTGACACACTCCGCCCGCCATTTTGGTGTGATTTTTGAATTTTTACCTCACAGCAAGTTTCTACTGCGTGGAGGCGGGCCCAGTGACGTTGCTCTTCAAGCTCCTGCCGATTTTCGTCAAAAAAATGATAATACCATTTACCAAAACTATATATATTTAGTTGTGAAGTGGTTCAGTGACATTTTCACACCAATTTTGAACTTTTGTTTGGTGTTTTCTCCATATACTGCCTATTATTTTTGTTCTTTCTTACTATTATTTATTAATTGTATTATTCTTACATTTGAATAAATAAAGTATATATGGATTCTAGACTCCCGATTCTTTAGAATCGGGCTGCCATCTAGTAAACAATAATAAAGTAAGTTGCATAGCCTTTGGCTACAATCTTGGGAGACAATTTATATTATATTGCTTTATGTGCAGTACCACTTTGGATGGCGCGTGTATGTGCTGTATGAATATCTTCATGCGTCGAGACCTGCATATGGTCCTCTGGATTGTTGATGCTTTTAAAAGATTGTCTTGTGGCATTTGATCCATCATTATCAGTGTTGACAGTGTCTTTTGCAGCACAAACACTGTTTCCATCGCTCTGGGCTACATTTGCTATGTCTGATAGACATCATCATCCCCTTTAGTGCATACATGCTCGTTAATGTTATGTATGCACTATGACACTTTCATGGCACTTAAAATTTCTTCTGGGCCTGGAATATGCAAAGTCCCTATATGGGTGTGCCTACTAGGAAATTATATATGGCAGACTTTTCATGTTTATTTTTATTTTTATCTCACTTATTTTTTCATATTTTTGATCTCTAGTTAAAATATTATCTACTATGCGACGCGTTGTGTGCTTCCACATGGGGTATATTGATACCTCTTTTGAAATGTATTTCTTATTTGACAGATCACTACTTCACATATAGTATTGGCTTCGGTTATATACTATATCAATAGGAAATACTATTTCATTAGTAACTGCTCTGGATATTATGATACAGGACACGTGTACCACTCTTTTCCGCGTCTATTTGTTTTATGCAGACTATTACGGATACTATATGGTGCTTCACATCTTTCGGTATTTAGTCTGGTATGCCCTGTTTTCAGCATATTTTGCATACTTCACCACTACTACTTTGGTGTGAGGCACCGTACTTATTATCTCGCTCTGGCGCATGCGTAAATTATTATTGCTACTCCTCCATCTAAGCATCTTTGCCAAGAAGTCTGGGATGTATACAAGTATAACAGTACTGGGGATTTCTGTCTATATATGCGGTGTATCCATCCTTGTTTATCCCTGCAATATCCGGACATTCTATCTATCGTATATGTATACCTTCTCTACATAACAACAGGTTGGTCATCGGCTCTAGCATATGCACATTACTTATATCATTCCTCGATTTGTATATACCCACGCTAAATCGGAGCATATAAACTAATATATATTTTTGTGGATCGTTCTTTTCATGCTTTATATACGGGGTGTACTATCCTCTTTTGCCCATTGTGTTCAAGCCTCACTATTATCCATGGCACGTAGGACGCTCTGTATTCATTTAACGTGCTCTTGCACCTGCGCACTGTGTTGCTGCGCCTCTATTTTTGGTACACCTTACTATCGGCACCTTCAGTGTTTTGCAATAGGCGACCTCTCTTGGCGCATGCGTATATTAGCCGCCGCCTCCCATCTTGGCACACCCGTCGGCGAGCATATAAACTAATATATAATATTGTGGATCGTTCTTTTCATGCTTTATATACGGTGTGTACTAGCCTCTTTTGCCCATTTTGCTCGAGCTTTACTATCATTCACGATACGCAGGACGCTCTGTATTCACTGAATGCACCTGTGCACTGTGCTGCTGCGCCTCCATGTTGGTACACCTTATTATCAGCACCTTCAGTGATTTGCAATAGGTGACCTCTCTTGGCGCACGCGCATTAGCTGTTACCTTCCATCTTGGTACACCCGCCGGCGTCACTTCCGATAACGCGGTTACACTTCAGGTCGCAAGCATGGCGCAACAGCGTCTATTGTGGAGCCTGCCTCGGTCCCTTGGAGAGGATCCTTACAACTGGTATGGAAAACCCATTTAGATAGGTGTGTATATAAGTGTCAACATACGGACATTGTTACTTCCGCCCCTGACGAAGCCACTCCGTGGCGACATGCGTTGGGCTTCTCTTTGCCTCCCATGACTGGCTTTATACCGGACTAGTGCTGTTCTATTCCGTGGGCAGGTTCTATATGGCGCTTTAACTCCCGCTTGTTTTTATCTTTATGCCACCACCTTTATGTCTTCCCTTTATCGGCTAGATCTAGCTATTGTCTTCAGGCAGGTTGTTACCTGATCTTATACATCTTGGGCTACTTTCACACTAGCGTTTTTTGCAATACGTCGCAATGCATCGTTCATGGGAAAAAACGCATCCTGCAAAGTTGTTTGCAGGATGCGTTTTTGCCCCATAGATTAACATTAGCGACGCTTTGCCACACGTCGCAACCGTCGTGCGACGGTTGCGCCGTGTTGTGGCGGACCGCCGGGAGCAAAAAACGTTACATGTAACGTTTTTTGTTCCTGACGGACCGCTTTTTCCAACCGTGCATGCGCGGCCGGAACTCCGCCCCCACCTCCCCGCACCTCACAATGGGGCAGCGGATGCACCGGAGAAATGCATCCGCTGCACCCGTTGTGCAGTGTGTCAAACGCTAGCGTCGGAATCTCTGCCCGACGCATTGCGACGGGGAGATTCCAACGCTAGTGTGAAAGTAGCCTTATCCATGCATGTGCCTCTTATTTGCCGATTTTGAGGTTTAGGCGTCGCCCTGCATTTCATGTTGTACTAGTGTCACACCACTCAAAGGTAGTCTGTGGTTGTTTTTTGGCTTTTTAGGCATATACGACGTTTATATATTTAAAAGTATTAGACTTATCCACCTCGGGATACTGCCCTACCTGTGTATTATTGGTGCATTTCATGTGTGGGCCATATATTCTCTTTAGGTGGATCACCATCTGGTATATATGATTTTTTCATGTGTCTTTTTTGGGAGCTCCATTTTTTATCCACTATGGCTATAGTGTTTATATACCTATAGAGCACACTTTACTGTTCCGAGCCCTGAACAGCTGTATATTGTATATTCATAGATATCATATATTGTGATGTGAATCTACATGTTATTCTATATATGTACACATTTCTTGGTATAAAGCCACTTTTGGGTCTTGGGGGGGTATTCCCTATTTGGGATATGTACCGCTTTGGTTTTTAATTGTTTGGAGTGTCTTGTTTGACCTTAATAAAATTTATTATATTATATATTTATGATTTATTTTTGGTGATCCCTGGTGTTGTCTATGTCTCTTTTCTTACTACGTGGCTGGGCAATATACTACGTGGCTGGGCAATATACTACGTGGCTGCACAATACGCTACGTGGCTGGACAATTTCTTTCTGGGTCTTACCCTCTTGCTTGAGGGTGTCAATGATGGCCTTCTTGACATCTGTCAGGTCGCTAGTCTTACCCATGATGGGGGTTTTGAGTAATGAACCAGGCAGGGCGTTTATAAAAGCCTCAGGTATCTTTTGCATGTGTTTAGAGTTAATTAGTTGATTCAGAAGATTAGGGTAATAGGTCGTTTAGAGAACCTTTTCTTGATATGCTAATTTATTGAGACAGGTTTTTTGGGTTATCAGGAGTTGTATGCCAAAATCATCAGTATTAAAACAATAAAAGACCTGACAAATTTCAGTTGGTGGATAATGAATCTATAATATATGAAAGTTTAATTGTAATCATTACATTATGGTAAATAATGAAATTTAACACTATATGCTAATTTTTTGAGAGGGACCTGTATATATATATATATATATATATATATATATATATATATATATATATATATATATATAGTAGAAAAAAGGAACAGCACGACTCTAGTACTTATCTTTAGGTGCAGGGCCTCAAGCAACCAGTCCAGCGATTGCAGCAAGTTTACAGACTCTCAAAAAAGAGGCAGCACTCCATAGTTTAAGTGAAAAATGTGGAAGGTTTAATCAACCCACATAGCCGGGCGACGTTTCAGCTCCATCTGAGGCTTGATAAAGGCTCAGATGGAGCTGAAACGTCGCCCGGCTATGTGGGTCGATTAAACCTTCCACATTTTTCACTTAAACTATGGAGTGCTGCCTCTTTTTTGAGTGTCATATATATATATATATATATATATATATATATATATATATATATATATACATACATACACACACACACACAGTTAGGTCCTCTTTTTAAAGGGACCAAAAGTAATTGGACAGTTGACTCCAAGGCTATTTCATGGACAGGTGTGGGCAATCTCTTCGTTATGTCATTCTCAATTAAGCAGATAAAAGGCCTGGAGTTGATTTGAGGTGTGGTGCTTGCATTTGGAAGGTTTTGCTGTAAAGTAAACATGCGGACAAAGGAGCTCTCCATGTAGGTGAAACAAGCCATCCTTCAGCTGTGAAAATAGAAAAAAAACATCCGAGAAATTGCTACAATATTAGGAGTGGCAAAATCTACAGTTTGATACATTATGAGAAAGAAAGAAAGCACTGGTGAACTCATCAATGCAAAAAGACCTGGGCGCCCACAGAAGACAACAGTGGTGGATGATCGCAGAATAATCTCCATGGTGAAGAGAATCCCCTTCACAACAGCCAACCAAGTGAACAACACTCTCCAGGAGGTAGGCATATCAATATCCAAATCTACCATAAAGAGAAGACTGCATGAAAGTAACTACAGAGGGTTCACTGCACGGTGCACACCACTCATAAGCATCAAGAATAAAAAGGCTAGACTGGACTTTGCTAAAAAGCATCTAAAAAAGCCAGCACAGTTCTGGAAGAACATTCTTTGGACAGATGAAACCAAGATCAACCTCTACCAGAATGATGGAAAGAGAAAAGTATGGCGAAGGCGTGGTACAGCTCATGATCCAAAGCATACCACATCATCTGTAAAACACGACGGAATCAGTGTGATGGCTTGGGCATGCATGGCTGCCAGTGGCACTGGGTCACTAGTGTTTATTGATGATGTGACACAGGACAGAAGCAGCCGAATGAATTCTGAGGTATTCAGAGCCGCCATACTGTGTGCTCAGATCCAGCCAAATGCAGCAAACTGATTGGTCGTCCTTTCATACTACAGATGGACAATTACCCAAAACATAAAGCCAAAGCAACCCAGGAGTTTATTAAAGCAAAGAAGTGGAATATTCTTGAATGGCCAAGTCAGTCACCTGATCTCCACCCAATTGAGCAGCATTTCACTTGTTAAAGACTAAACTTCAGACAGAAAGGCCCACAAACAAACAGCAACTGAAAACCACCGCAGTGAAGGCCTGGCAGAGCATCAAAAAGGAGGAAACACAGCGTCTGGTGATGTCCATGAGTTCAAGACTTCAGGCAGTCATTGCCAACAAAGGGTTTTTAACCAGGTCCTAAAAATGAACATTTTATTTAAAATTATTGAATCTGTCCAATTACTTTTGGTCCCTTTAAAAACAGGGTGGCACATGTTAAGGAGCTGAAACTCCTAAACCCTCCATCCAGTTTTAATGTGGATGCCCTCAAATGAAAGCTGAAAGTCTGAACTTCAACTGCACCGGAATTTTGTTTAAAACTCATTGTGGTAATGTCTATAACTAAAATTAGAAAAATGCTGTCTCTGTCCAAATATATATGGACCTAACAGTGTGTGTGTGTGTGTGTGTGTATATATATATATATATATATATATATATATATATATATATATATATAATGTCAGTGACACACATACCTCTCTGTGTTCATCATCTCAAATTCATTTACATTTGACCAGCTTAATTTTCCTGACATTGCCTACGCCCCCGACAACCAACTAACGTGCGAAAATTTCACATGGGCCAACTAGTTATTATTTTATTATGCTTTTTGCATATATAGCACCATCTTATTCCGCAGCAATTTACATACATTATCGGCACTGCCCCAATGGAGTACACAATCTAAATTCCCAATCAGTAGGTCTTTGAGTGTGGGAGGAAACCCATGCAAACAAGGGGAGAACATCACTGTATACGGACTAAAGACACTATTGATCTGATAGTTATTAGAACATTGTTAACGATTCATTTAAAGCCATAATGTCAAAAATGGTTAAGATGGGTTGTCAAGGATCAACAAAATAGGCTAAGGGGATGCCATAAAACATAATAATAAATGAAGTGTCAGGATAAACAGTACAGACCAAAAGTTTGGACACACCTTCTCATGTAAAGATTTTTCTGTATTTTCATGACTCTGAAAACTGTACATTCACACTGAAGGCATCAAAACTATGAATTAACACATGTGGAATTATATACTTAAAAAAGTGTGAAACAACTGAAATTATGTATTATATTCTAGGTTCTTCAAAGTAGCCACCTTTTGCTTTGATGACTGCTTTGCACACTCTTGGCATTCTCTTGATGAGCTTCAAGAGGTAGTCACCGGAAATGGTTTTCAATTCACAGGTGTGCCCTGTCAGGTTTAATAAGTGGGATTTCTTGTCTTATAAATGGGGTTGGGACCATCAGTTGTGTTGTGCAGAAGTCTGGTGGACACACAGCTGATAGTCCTACTGAATAGACTGTTAGAATTTGTATAATGGCAAGAAAAAAGCAGCTAAGTAAAGAAAAACGAGAGCCATCATCAATAAGAAATGAAGGTCAGTCAGTCTGAAAAATTGGGCAAACTTTGAAATTGTCCCCAAGCGCAGTGGCAAAAACCATCAAGCACTACAAAGAAACTGGCTCACATGAGGACCGCCCCAGAAAAGGAAAACCAAGAGTCACCTCTGCTTCTGAGGATAAGTTTATCAGAGTTACCAGCCTCAGAAATCGCAGGTTAACAGCAGCTCAGATTAGAGACCAGGTCAATGCCACACAGAGTTCTAGCAGCAGACACATCTCTACAACAACTGTTAAAGGGACACAGTCACCTGAATTTGGAGGGAACAATCTTCAGCCATAGGGGCGGGGTTTTCGGGTGTTTGATTCACCCTTTCCTTACCCGCTGGCTGCATGCTGGCTGCAATATTGGATTGAAGTTCATTCTCTGTCTTCCGTAGTACATGCCTGCACAAGGCAATCTTGCCTTGCGCAGGCATGTACTACGGAGGACAGAGAATGAACTTCAATCCAATATTGCTGCCAGCATGCAGCCAGCAGGGAAGGAAAGGGTGAATCAAACACCCGAAAACCCAGCCCCTATGGCTGAAGATTGTTCCCTCCAAATTCAGGTGACAGTGTCCCTTTAAGAGGAGCAAAGGTAAAATAGCTGCTAGGAAACCACTGCTAAAGACAGGCCACAAGCAGAAGAGACTTGCTTGGGCTAAAGAACACAAGGAATGGACATTAGACCAATGGAAATCTGTGCTTTGGTCTGATAAGTCCAAATTTGAGATCTTTGGTTCCAACCACCGTGTCTTTGTGCGATGCAGAAAAGGTGAACCGATGGACTCTACGTGCCCGATTCCCACCGTGAAGCATGGGGGAGGAGGTGTGATGATGTGGGGGTGCTTTGCTAGTGACACTGTTGGAGATTTATTCAAAATTGAAGGCATACTGAACCAGCATGGCTACCACAGCATCTTGCAGCGGCATGCTATTCCATCCGGTTTGCGTTTAGTTGGACCATCATTTATTTTTCAAAAGGACAATTACCCCAAACACACCTCCAGGCTGTGTAAGGGCTATTTGACCAATAAGGAGAGTGATGGGGTGCTACTCCAGATGACCTGGCCTCCACAGTCACCAGACCTGAACCCAATCGAGATGGTTTGGGGTGAGGCTGGACCGCAGAGTGAAGGCAAAAGGGCCAACAAGTTCTAAGCATCTAGGAACTCCTCAAGATTGTTGGAAGACCATTCCCGGTGACTACCTCTTGAAGCTCATCAAGAGAATGCCAAGAGTGTGCAAAGCAGTCATCAACGCAAAAGGAGGCTACTTTGAAGATCCTCGAATATAAGACATAATTTCAGTTGTTTCACACTTTTTTGTTAAGTATATAATGCCACATGTGTTAATTCATAGTTTTGATTCCTTCAGTGTGAATGTACAATTTTCATAGTCATGAAAATACAGAAAAATCTTTAAATGAGAAGGTGTGTCCAAACTTTTGGTCTGTACTGTAGTTACACTGCATAATTATAGGGAAAGATTGCCAAATACGCTTTCTCCAATAATTGTGCAGTGTAAATGGCTTCCGATCATCCATTGAACGAGCATGCTTAAAAAAATTACCATATTTAGCAAAACAACGTCCTGTGAAAACAGGAGATGGGCTGCTGAGAACAATAACACTTTGTGTACAGAGCAATCTATCAAATTCTGTGGCATCATAAGGGCAATCGGCCTGTTTAAACAGGCTATGAAATGACAGCTGATAGCAAATATGTAGCAAACCGCCAATTGTTTAATGCCACTTGTTCTGTAATGTCAACGAGCCCTATATCACCCAAGAATATCCTTTTGCTACTTCACAGTAAATAAAGACATGCGGGGAGCACAGGAAGTAGAGACAAGCGAGGAGCACAGGAAGTAGAGACAAGCGGGGAGCACAGGAAGTAGAGACAATCGGAAAGCACAGGAAGTAGAGACAATCGGAAAGCACAGGAACGAGAGAAGCAGAGAATACAGGAAGTAGAGACAAGCGGAGACCACAGGAAATAGAGACAAACGAGGAGCACAGAAAGTAGGGAAAAGCAAGGAGCACAGGAAGTAGAGACAAGCAGGAAGCACAGGAAGTAGAGACAAGCGGAGAGCACAAGACGGAGAGCCAAGCAAGGAGCACAGGAAGTAGAGACAAGCAGGGAGCACAGGAAGTAGAGACAAACGAGGAGCACAGAAAGTAGGGAAAAGCAAGGAGCACATGAAGTAGAGACAAGCGGGGAGCACAAGAAGGAGAGCCAAGCAAGGAGCACAGGAAGTAGAGACAAGCAGGGAGCACGGAAGTGGTGGCACTGGAACAATGATGGGATCCTTTTCTGTGGCCTCCCTGCTAACACTCTCGCACCTTTCCAGTCCATCCTCAACTCTGCTTCCCGACTAATTCATCTCTCTCCTCGCTACTCCTCCACTTATCCCCTCTGCAAATCTCTTCACTGGCTCCCATTCCCTCAGCGTATCCAGTTCAAATTACTAATAATGACCTACAAAGCCATCCATAACCTGTCTCCTCCATATATCTCTGACCTAATCTCCCGATATGGAAAATATATCACGTAATCTCCGGTCCTCCCAAGACCTCCTCCTCTCCTCCACACTTATTTGCTCCTCACCTAATCGCCTCCAAGACTTCTCCCGAATATCCCCCCATCCTCTGGAATTCTTTGCCCCAACATGTCCGACTATCAACCACATTCGGATCCTTCAAACGGAACCTGAAAACCCACTTCTTCTAGAAAACCTACAGCTGGCACTGACCCTGCTGCCTCCTCACCACCACTGGAGCTGCCCCCTCACCAACACCGGAGATGCCGCAACCCCTCAACCCATTGTCTCCTTCCCCACCATCCTGTAGAATGTAAGCCCGCAAGGGAAGGGTCTGTAATTGTTAGTTTGCAGTCAATTTTTTGTTGATTGCGGGCAACCCATTTAATATCAGGTTGTATAGCCTTAAGTCAAAGCTTCAAGCATTATTTCACAACTGTTAAAAATAATGTACACCAAATATTTAAAGAGTTTGGCCACTACTTTACAAGTCCATCCATACATCCAGGAGTAGGGGATAATTTTTATTGTCAGAGTTGGTGTTGTGTGCATTACTTCTATTCCCTGTAATGTCCTGTACTGGCGATCATGCTGGGATTGAGTGAGAGTGAGAGGGGTTTAGGTGGAGATACGGGTCTGTGCTCCCTGCTGGCTTGCAGCCCAGCACAAGGAATGATGGAAAATTAATGTGACAACAGAGCTGGTGTCAGACCACAAAAAGTGAAGCAATAAGGTATAAAAACAATTGGCAAAAAAGTATATAGGGATTTCTAGGAGCAATATCCTTAAAGGTAACTGGTCAACATTTTTTTCCGCTATAGCCTACAGCTACCACCTTTCAGCCAAATGTGACAACAATCTATAATGCTGCACCATATATCACTCAAATTTGCCTTGGAAAGCAAAACAAACCAAAAAAACCCTTTTATTATGCTTGCCTACGGGGCGGTCGATCCAATAAGCATCACTGGTCTTTGTCCAGCACCTCCTCTCTTCTTGCAATGCTGTCCTCCTTCTGTGCTTCCTGTGGGTGACACATCCTACATCATCCACACAGTGCTCCCCCTCGCGCTCTTGCGCAGGCGCACCTCTCTCTGCCCTGCCGAAGGCAGAGCACAGAACTGCAGTGTGCATGCGCCGGCGCTCTTGATTATTCATGGCACATGCGCACTGCAGTACTGCACACCCTTTACTTTTATACTACTACAGTGCAGACTACACAGTGTAAAAAAAAAAGAAAAAAAAAATCAAATTTAAGATTAAAAAAAAAGAAAAATGAAACTTTCAACAAGTCTGTAAATGGTGGTGTACACCTGACACCGCCTGGCTCTCTAAGGACTCCTGGATGTCAGCCATATAGTCCAGGTGCAGTATTAAAATTAATTTTGACTAATAGTTTTCACACCAAGACTCCTGTCAGCCGCAGTGTTACATTTGGAATTGCTCCGCTAACATTGTTATACCGCTCATCATCACCATTTTCCATTGCTTGCATGCAGAGAAAGAAAAACATCTGGCAGATCAGCCGTCTTGTTTTCATCCTTCGCTTCGTCTTTTCTTTCAGTTGTGATTCTCTTTACATTTATTTGCTGCAATCATCAGCCTTTGTTCACATGTTGTGGTCATGCCGTTTAGTCTTTATTTTTCTTCTTCGATAAGTGACAAAAAAAAAATTTGTAGAAATTCATTTTTCAATGGCCGCTTCTTGTGTCTCCAACTCTCAAAATATGGATACATTTTTTTATCAAATCTTATAAAAAATAAGTGTACATTGGTCAAACAATAAGCGTGAAGTCTGACAATCTGCCCAGAGCACAATGGTTACTATAAATTGTGCTTGTTTGCATATTAATTGTAAGCCATTAGAAAACCGGAATGTAGCCAATTACTATATAACAGGGTGCACTCCATGCGGCCTGCTAATCTATTCTGCACGGGCCTCCAACCATCTGGCAAGCTAATCCGTGTCTTGTGGCGGCTCGCAAGCATTTTCGATGGTGGAGAGAAGAGGAGCAGTGCGTCGGTGGGTGGGTGGACTGGCAAATAACGCGATGGAGTGATCATCTCTGGGATCCTCAAATATAGGCAGAATGGGGTCTGATGTGGGGAACTCAGGACACGAGGTGGTAGAGAGGTGGCCATAAATGGTATTGCCATTCCAATTTTCATAGGGAGTAGTGAAACAATAGGCCGATTCAGCAACTCACAAACTGCAATAAAAAGAGCCAAATCTACTATATAATTGTCTAAGGGTCACTTCCGTCTGTCTGTCCTTCTGTCACGGTTATTCATTCGCTGATTGGTCTTGGCAGCTGCCTGTCATGGCTGCCACGACCAATCAGCGACGGCCACAGTCCGGAAGAAAATGGCTACTCCTTCATCCCTGCAGTCAGTGCCAGACGTCTGCATACTCCCCTCCGGTCAGCGCTCACACAGGGTTAATGGCAGCGTTGACCACGGTGTAACGCACTCTGTTAACGCTGCTATTAACCCTGTGACCAACTTTTTACTATTCATGCTGCCTATGCAGCATGAATAGTAAAAATATCTAAAGTTAAAAATATTAAAAAAAAAAATAAAAAATAGTTACATACTCACCCTCCTGTGGCCCCCCCGGATCAGGAACCGGCCTTTTCCGCTCCGCGTGACGCCCCGGTGACCGCTGCATGCATTGCGGTCTCGCGAGACGATGACGTACGGTCTCGCGAGACCGCTATGTCATCATCTCGCGAGACCGCAATGCAATCTTCAGACCGGAGCGCGCGACAAGCATCAAGAACCAGCCGCTTCGATCCGGAGGCTCCAGGAGGTGAGTATGTAACCATTTTTAATTTTAATTCTTTTTTTTTTTTTTTTTTTTTTTTTACAGGGATATGGTGTATACTACGTGACAGGCCAATATACTACGTGGCTCTGTGCTGTATACTACGTGGCTCTGTGCTGTATACTACGTGGCTCTGTGCTGTATACTACGTGGCTCTGTGCTGTATACTACGTGACTGCCCAATATACTACGTGACTGCCCAATATACTACGTGACTGGGCTGTATACTACGTGGCTCTGTGCTGTATACTACGTGGCTCTGCTGTATACTAGGTGGCTCTGTGCTGTATACTACGTAGCTCTGTGCTGTATACTACTTGGCTGGGCAATATACTGTGTGGCTGGCCAATATACTATGTCACTGGGCAATATACTACGTGAACTACGTGGCTGGGCAATATATAATACGTGGCTGGGCAATATACTACGTGGCTGGACAATATACGACGTGGCTGGGCAATATACTACGTGACTGGGCAATATACTACGTGGACATGCATATTCTAGAATACCCGATGCATTAGAATCGGGCCACCATCTAGTGCCTACATAAAGGCAGATTCATCAAGAAAGTTTTCTGGAGTAAATATACTTTAATTTTGCAAAATTTGTGACATTCGGTGTTTTTGTTGTCAGTCCTGCTCCGCCAACTTATTGAAAAGTGAGCACAGCTTTCACCGAGCGTTCCGACTACAAAGTGACATCAATTACAACAAGAACAAATGTCAGACACTTCTTGAAGGGGCGCACTGCCTTTTAATGATTTTGGCACATCGTGATCCAGTGCACAACGCACCCGGACAGGTTTGCAGAACACCCGTCTTGATGAATCAGCCCCATGGTCTCTTCATTTCTCGAGTTTGAATGGGGGAAGAACTGGACCTCAATTCCTTTAATATGTGTTCTAATACCCATAATATTCAAGTTGTGCTCTGCCCACCTGAGATTAATTCAAGCCAGACTGGCACAAGGACCAAAAAAGGTTGTGTGCCCTTGCTCTAAAGTGTGAGGACCCCCCTCCAAACAAATTCATATGACACCAGAAAAACTACTTGCAATCTGGGGGTGTGGAGGTTAATTTCAGATAATTATGGAGTTTATTTTCAGTTACATCACGGGTTAAAGTGGCAGAGAGGCATTATGTGGAAGGCGGTGGCAGAGGTTTACTTTTGGGTATTCCGCAATACATACGTCCAACATGTACCAAATTATTAGACATACAGGGGCTATTGATTCCAGACAACACATACCGGTCCGATATATGCATCCATGAAAGCCGGATGTTTGGGGCCTATGGACATGCCGGAGGCAGGGAACACTCCAGACATACAACCTCAGATATATCAATTCATGAGATATAAACAGAAGTAGAAATGTCCCCGATGTCCAAAGCAGCCAAAATATCACTAAAGAATATTCAATCGTAAAATGTAAATGAGACTTTGGATTCGCTTTATTGTCCGGGATGACGTGCAGCATTCATTCCCAGAATCAGACAGTACAATCTGTCCGGTCTATGCTCCAGTACTGGACCAGGGGCACAACCCCAGAAGACTTGCATGGACACCACTGACCTCAAACATGTCTCCTCATTTTCTTATCCCATATACAAAACCAACTGTCCTTCAAGATTATTAAAGGGGTTGTTCAGAACTATGTTGAAGCAAACCGGAGCTGAGCAGCCGTACATAGTGGCTCTGTACCGTGCATACAACGGTGGGGTTTCAGACCCCACTGATCTGACATTAATGATCTCTCTTCACAATAGGACAGCTATATCGGATCATGCGAGTGCGGCACCACCTATCAGCTGTTACTGGTGAGAGGCGGTAGCACCATTATTTCAATAGTGGCTGTGGTTGGGTACTATTCATTTAAATAGGGGGGGGATCTTCAGTGCTCGGCTATAGCCATAGTAGATGTGACGAAGCTGCCATGTTCTGGAGGCATCAGACAACTTCCAGCCACCGTTGGCCCAGGTAACAGATCAGTAGCGATGGCGGGTGTCGTACCCCCACTGATCAGATATTGGGGGCCTGCCGTAAGGATAAGACATCAATTAAAAAAAAAGTAGTGTCCAACCCCATTAATGTGCACTTACCCTAGCCCACCTGTAGCTGTGAAGCCGCGTTTTGCTCGTTAGTCGGGTGACTGACAGCCGGTTTACCCTGCACCCTTAGGCCCTGCTACGCACTACACTGTTGCTGACTTCCAAATGGCAAGTCTGACACAATCTTTGGGGAAAATAGGGATTAGCACTATAAAAGGACACGGTTGTTTTCTTCTGCACACAAACCTATGACACATCCAATCCATTCCACTTCATGTAACCGAACAGCTATAACCCTATAATTACCCATAAATTCACCGATAAGTGAAGTCATCTCTTATACGCACTGCTCATCCTCAACCTCCGCACCAATCTACACTACTCGCTCGGAGCATTAGGCAAGTCTTAGGGGGGCTGCTCTGTACCGGATGCTTAAATCCCAAGTTATTCTAAATGGTAAAAGGGTCTCGAGTACAATTTATTCCAGAAATCTGACTGTCCCTTTCACCTGGATAAAGCTTGCAAAAAAAAAAATTTGATTTTTTTCAGTCATAGAAACTTTGAGAAGAAATCTGCTGGGTGTGAATATCCCCTTACCCGCAATAGTAGGATTAGTCTCTACTTTATAATAAAATCAAGGGCAATATCTTACTCAAAAGGCTAATTTTCCATTTAGCACAGTGTGTGACATGACTTCACCTGAGTAAATCCACTGTATGTCTATTCTTATGGTAATGTAACCCCGAAAAGCTATAATTAGGCAGAACCTATCATTAGCAATGTCAATCTCTTATCCCTGAAAACAGATATCTGGCTGCGCTCATAGGCCTGCTGATCCTGGTTAGTGCCATATACCCAGAGTAGCCAGGACCACATTTCTCACCAAGACCACCCTGAGAAGACAAACCATGCTGTCAAAGGTTCACAACTTCAATCCTACAGAAACAATGACCCCTTGACACTGCATCAGGGACTAGGAGCCCGCACCTCAATACTTGAGAAATAGGAGGTCCCCAAACTTCGCAACCAGTGCAGATCTTGGGTCCCTGATGCAGGGTCTCCGCAGAACACGGCGATAATGGGGCCTTTTACACCTCATCTAAAAGGACTAATTTCACTTTGGTGAGAGTGGTGATGGATATTTCTAAAGCCAAGTGTACATGTCCAGTAATCATCCTTTAGGGTTTTTGTTATTTGAATACAGGTCAGTGGTAATTAGCCCCTACATAGGCATTCACCTGTTTGTGACCCTGATAGATCCATAACATCCCGTGACTTAACCAACTATCAACTGCCCTAACATGACACTGTCTAGTACAGCAATCTTCACTTAATGTTTGCCCTTTATGACTTGGTATTGTGACTGGCACTCATTTATTTGGATTATTTGTTATTAACCCATAGTTTACATGTCTATACATCGGTTGCTCTGTAAATTGCTTTTTCTAACAAAATCTAAAAAAAAAAAAAATTATGTGTGATTAATTGACTTAAAGTTATTCATATGTTTAATAACTAGCATTGACTCATTTCCTCTTATAATGTAATATATTGTTGAGTTGCTTTTTCCTCACAATATGCAATTAGCACATAAATGCAAATAAATGCAAGGCAATATATCTTGATCAATATGTTTTGGGGATTATATATACGTTTACATTTCTGTATCCTTTTTTCTGTCCACTAAAAATGCTCGTATTCTGCATGGACGTTCCATTTTTAACACCGAGTGTCCAAGTCTGATCCACCAAAACAGATTGTACCATTTAATGGAACAGAGACACAAATCTTTTAGTAAATATTATTAGTAGTCCAAAAAAGGAAGCAGCACACCACTGTCGGTGAATAAGGAGCGGTTTTATTTAGCCCAAGATTCGGTTCAGTGCAGCGAACCTTTTTCAAGCTACTTGAATACTACATGCAAGGTTTGGTACATGGTGTGTGTGTGCATATGCGTTTGTATATATGTGTATGTGTATGTGTATATGTATGTATGTATGTATGTATGTATGTATGTATGTATGTATGTATGTATGTATATATATATATATATATATACATCTATACACACATACATACATACATACATACATACACACACACACACACACACATATATACACACACATACACACACTGCTCAAAAAGATCAAGGGGACACGAACAATAGAATATAACTCCATATAAATCAAATTTCTGTGAAATCAAACTGTCCACTTAGGAAGCAACACTGATTGACAATCAATTTCACATGCTGTTGTGCAAAAGGAACAGACAGATGGAAATTATTGCCAATTATCTAGACACACTCAATAAAGGAGTGGTTCTGCAGGTGGGGACCACAGACCACATCTCAGTACCAATGCTTTATGGCTGATGTTTTAGTCAATTTTGAATGTTGGTTGTGCTTTCACACTCGTGGTAGCATGAGACGGACTCTGCAACCCACACAAGTGGCTCAGGTGGTGCAGCTCATCCACGATGGCACATCAATGTGAGCTGTGGCAAGAAGGTTTGCTGTGTCTGTCAGCGTAGTGTCCAGACGCTGGAGGAGCCACAAGGAGACAGGCCAGTACACCAGGAGACCTGGAGGGGGCCATAGGAGAGCAACAACATAGCAGCAGGACCGCTACCCCAGCCTTTGTTCAAAGGAGGAGCAGGAGGAGCACTGCCAGAGACCGGCAAAATGACCTCCAGCAGGCCACAAATGTGCATGTGTCTGCACAACGGTTAGAAACGGACTCCATGAGGATGGTCTGAGTGCCCAATGTCCACAGATGGGGGTCGAACTCACAGCCCAACACCGTGCAGGATGCTTGGCATTTGCCACAGAAGACCAGGATTGGCAAATTCGCCACTGGAGACCTGTGCTCTTCACAGATGAAAGCAGGTTCACACTGAGTACTTGTGACATACATGACAGAGTCTGGAGATGCCGTGGAGAGCAATCTGCTGCCAGCAACATCCCTCAGCATGACAGGTTTGGCAGTGGGCCAGTAATGGTGCGGAGTGGCATTTCTTTGGAGGGCTGCACAGCCCTCCATGTGCTCGCCAGAGGTAGCCTGACTGCCATTAGGTACCGAGATGAGATCCTCAGAACCTTTATGAGACCATATGCTGGTGAGGTTGGCCCTGGGTTCCTCCTTATACAGGACAATGCCAGACCTCATGTGGCTGGAGTGTGTCAGCAGTTCCTGCAAGATGAAGGCATTGAAGCTATGGATTGGCCCGCCCATTCCCCAGACCTCAATCCGATTGAACACATCTGGGACATCATGTCTCGCACCATCCACCAATGCCACGTTGCACCACAGACTGTCCAGGAGTTGGCAGATGATTTAGTCCAGGTCTGGGAGGACATCCCTCAGAAGACCATTCACCGCCTCATCAGGAGCATGCCCAGGCATTGTAGGGAGGTCATACAGGCACGTGGAGGCCACACACACTACTGAGCATCATTTCCTTATCTTGAGGCATTTCCATTGAAGTTGGATCAGCCTGTAACTTCATTTTCCACTTTGATTTTGAGCATCATTCCAACTCCAGACCTCCATGGGATATTAGTTGTGATTTAAGTTGATAATTTTTAGGTTTTATTGTTCTCAACACATTCCACTATGTAACGAATAAAGATTTACAACTGGAATATTTCATTCAGGGATATCTAGGATGCGGGATTTTAGTGTTCCCCTTATTTTTTATATATATATTATATATAGATAGATAGATAGAGAGACATAAATACATACATACATACATACATACACAGTGCCTTGCAAAAGTATTTGGCCCCCTGGAACTTTTCAACTTTTTCCCACATATCATGCTTCAACAAAGATATCAAATGTAAATTATTGGTGAAGTATCAACAACAAGTGGAACACAATTGTTGAGTTGAACGAAATTTATTGGTTATTTTAAATTTTTGTGGAAATTCAAAAACCGAAAAGTGGGGCGTGCAATATTATTCGGCCTCTTTACTTTCAGTGCAGCAAACTCACTCCAGAAGTTCATTGTAGATCTCTGAATGATCCAATGTTGTCCTAAATTCCTAATAATGACAAATATAATCCACCTGTGTGTAATCAAGTCTCTGCATAAATGCACCTGCTCTGTGACAGTCTCAGGGTTCTGTTTGAAGCACAGAGAGCATCATGAAGACCAAGGAACACTTCAGGCAGGTCCGTGATACTGTTGTGGAGAAGTTTAAAGCTGGATTTGGATACAAAAGGATTTACAAAACTTTAACCCCTTTATCCCATATGTCGTACTATCCCGTCGAGGTGACTTGGGACTTAATTCCCAGTGACGGGATGATACGTCATAGGCGATCGGCCACGCTCACGGGTGGGGTGGGTGGGGGAGCGCAGCCGATCGCTGGGTGTCAGCTGATTATTACAGCTGACATCCGGACCGCTCCCGGTACATTAACCCCCGGCACACTGCGATCAAAACATGATCACAGCGTTTTGGTGGCACAGGGAAGCATCGCGCAGGGAGGGGGCTCCGAGGGTCTCCTACCTGCAGTGCCTGTCAGATCGCTGATGACACAGTGCACTGCAAAGTGTCAGATTAGCGATCTGATAATATACAGTGATGTCCCCTACCGCCCACCCCACCCCCGCCCCCCCACCAAATTTGTTCTTTTACCCTTGGGAAAATAAAAAATTGGGGTCGAAAACATCATTTTTGGGAAAAAATATGATTTTTTTTATTTTTACGCCTCTACATTATAAACTTCTGTTAAGCACTTGGTGGGTCAAAGTGCTCACCACACACCTAGATTAGTTCCTTAGGGGGTCTACTTTCCAAAATGGTGTCACTTGTGGGGGGTTTCAATGTTTAGGCACATCAGGGGCTCTCCAAACGCGACAAGGCGTCTCATCTCAATTACAGTCAATTTTGCATTGAAAGTCAAATGGCGCTCCTTCCCACACATGGGGTATCAGTGTACTCAGGACAAAATTTACAATAACTTTTGAAGTCCAATTTCTCCAACTTTTGTTAAAATAAAACAAATTGGAGTTGAAGTACATTTTTTGTGAAAAAAAGTTAAATGCTAATTTTTTTTTAACCCCTTCATGACCCAGCCTATTTTGACCTTAATTACGGTACCTGGCCGTTTTTTTGCAATTCTAACCAGTGTCCCTTTATGAGGTAATAACTCAGGAACGCTTCAATGGATCCTAGCGGTTTTGAGACTGTTTTTTCGAGACACATTGGGTTTCATGTTAGTGGCAAATTTAGGTTGATAATGTTTGCATTTGTGAAAAAAGTGGAAATTTTGCTAAAATTTAGAAAATTTCACAGTTTTCAAATTTTGAATTTTTATTCTGTTAAACGAGAGCGTTAAGTGACACAAAATAGTTAAGAAATAACATTACCCACATGATTACTTTACATCAGCACAATTTTGTAAACAATTTTTTTTTTTTTTTTTGCTAGGAAGTTATAAGGGTTAAAATTTGACCAGCGATTTTCTCATTTTTACAACACCATTTTTTTTTTTTTAAGGGACCACCTCACATTTGAAGTCACTTTGAGGGGTCTATATGGCTGAAAATACCCAAAAGTGACACCATTCTAAAAACTGCACCCCTCAAGGTACTCAAAACCACATTCAAGAAGTTTATTAACCCTTCAGGTGCTTCAGCAGCAGAAGCAACATGGAAGGAAAAAATGAACATTTAACTTTTTAGTCACAAAAATGATCTTTTAGCAACAATTTTTTATTTCCCCAAGGGTAAAAGGAGAAACTGGCCCCCAAAGTTATTGTACAATTTGTCCTGAGTACGCCGATACCCCATATGTGGGAAGGGGGAAACCACTGTTTGGGCGCACGACAGGGCTCGGAAGGGAAAGAGCGCCATTTGACTTTTTCAATGAAAAATTGACTCCAATCTTTAGCGGACACCATGTCGCGTTTGGAGAGCCCCTGTGTGCCTAAACATTGGAGCTCCCCCACAAGTGACCCCATTTTGGAAACTAGACCCCCCAATGAGCTTATCTAGATGCATAGTGAGCACTTTGAAACCCCAGGTGCTTCACAAATTGGTCCGTAAAAATGAAAAAGTACTTTTTTGTTTTTTTTTTCTCATAAAAATTTCTTTTAGCCTCAATTTTTTCATTTTCACATGGGCAACAGAATAAAATGGATCCTAAAATGTGTTGGGCAATTTCTCCTGAGTACACCGATACCTCATATTTGGTCACAAACCAGTGTTTGGGCACGCGGCAAGGCTTGGAAGAGAAAGAGCGCCATTTGACTTTTGAATGAAAAATTAGCTCCAATCGTTAGCGGACACCATGTCGCGTTTGGAGAGCCCCTGTGTGCCGAAACATTGGAGATCTCCCACAAGTGACCCCATTTTGGAAACTACACCCCCCAAGGAATTTATCTAGATGTGCAGTGACCACTTTAAACCCCCAAGTGCTTCACAGAACTTTACAACGCAGAGCCGTGAAAATAAAAAATCATTTTTATTTCCTCAAAAATTATGTTTTAGCAAGCAATTTTTTATTTTCACAAGGATAACAGGAGAAATTCGACCCCAATAGTTGTTGCCCAGTTTGCCCTGAGTACACTGATACCGCATATGTGGGGGTAAACCACTGTTTGGGCACACGACGGGGCTCGGAAGGGAAGTAGTAACGTTTTGAAATGCAGACTTTGCTGGAATGGTCTGCGGGCGTCACGTTGCGTTTGCAGAGCCCCTTATGTTCCTAAAGAGTAGAAACTCCCACGTGACCCCATTTTGGAAACTAGACCCCCAAGGAACTTATCTAGATGTGTGGTGAGCACTTTGAACCCCAAGTGCTTCACACAAGTTTATATTGCAGATTCGTGAAAATAAAAAATCATCGTTTTCCCACAAAAATAATTGTTTAGCACCCATTTTGTTATTTTCCCAAGGGTAACAGGAGAAATAAACCCCCCAAAGTAGTTGTGCAATTTTTCCTGAGTACACTGACACCCCATATGTTTGGGTAAACCACTGTTTGGGCACACGTCGCGGCTCGGAATGGAGGGAGCACCATTTGACTTTTTGAACGCAAGATTGGCTGGAATCAATGGTGGCGCCATGTTGCGTTTGGAGACCCCTGATGTTCTTAAACAGTGGAAACCTCTCAATTCTAACTCCAACACTAACCCCAACACACCCTTAACCCTAATCTCAACTCTAGCATAACCCTAATCATAACCCTAACCCCAACACACCCCTAACCACAACACACCCCTAACCCTAATACCAACCCTATCCCTAATACCAACCCTAACCCCAACACACCCCTAACCCTAATCCTAACCATTACCCTAACCACAAGCCTAATCTTAACCCTATTTCCAACCCTAACCCTAATTTCAACCCTAAGCATATGTGCCCACGTTGCGGATTCGTGTAAGATTTTTCCGCATCATTTTTGAAAAATCCGCAGGTTAAAGGCACTGCGTTTTACCTGCGGATTTGCCGCGGAATTCCAGTGATTTTTGTGCGGATTTCACCTGGGGATTCCTATTGTGGAACAGGTTTAAATTGCTGTGAAATCCGCACAAAGAATTGATATGCTGCGAAATATGCAAAGCAGCGTTTCCGCACGCTATTTTCCGCACCATGGGCACAGTGGATTTGGTTTTCCATAGGTTTACATGGTACTGTAAACCTGATGGAAAACTGCTACGAATCCGCAGCAGCCAATCCGCTGCGGCTCCGCAGCCAAATCCGCACAGTGTGCACATAGCTTAATTCTAACCCTAGTTCTAACCCTAACCCTAGTTCTAACCCTAGCCCTAGTTCTAACCCCAACCCTAGTTCTAACCCCAACCCTAGTTCTAACCCCAACCCTAGTTCTAACCCTAATTCTAACCCTAGTTATAGCCTTAACCCTAACCCTAGCCCTAAACCTAGTGGAAAAATAAAAGTAAATATATTTTCTTTATTTTATTATTTTTCCCTACCTATGGGGGTGACAAAGGGGGGGTTAATTTACTTTTTTTTTTATTTTGATCACTTTGATAGGTTTTATCACAGTGATCAAAATGTACCTGGAATGAATCTACCGGCCGATTCGGCAGTCGCACTCCGCATGCGCCCACCATTTTGGAAGATGGCGGCGCCCGTGGAGAAGACAACCCTAAACCCAACACACCCCTAACCCTAATCGCAACCCTAAACCGAACACACCCCTAACCTTAATCCCAACCCTAACCATAACCCTAACCACAAGCCAAACCCTAACACACCCCTAACCCTAATCTTTACCCTATTTCCAACCTTAATTCCAACCCTAGCTCTAATTAAAACCCTAACTCTAAGGCTATGTTCCCACGCTGCGGATTCGTGTGAGGATTTTTCCGCACAGTTTTTGAAAATGTGGAAGAGTGGCAAGAAGAAAGCCATTTCTCAAAGATATCCAGTTTGCAACAAGTCACCTGGGAGACACACCAAACATATGGAAGAAGGTGCTCTAGTCAGATGAAACCAAAATCGAACTATTTGGCAACAATGCCAAACGATATGTTTGGCGTAAAGGCAACACAGCTCATCACCCTGAACACACCATCCCCACTGTCAAACATGGTGGTGGCAGTATCATGGTTTGGGCCTGCTTTTCTTCAGCAGGGAAAGAGAAGATGGTTAAAATTGATGGGAAGATGGATGGAGCCAAATACAGGACCAGGGTGGATAAAAATCTTGATTTTTAAAAAAAAATCAAAAAAATCAGATTTTTTTGATTTAAATCAGATTTTTTTGATTTAAATCATTTGATTTAAATCAGATTTTTTAATCAAGTTGTACACAAGCAAAACTTTGTCTTTTTGCAAATCTAATTGTTTTACACAAATAAAAATATTAAAACAGTTGATTATGAAACCTAATAATTTTTATTTGCACTATTAAACACTCAGAATTGAACTACAGAGAGTAAGTACTTTTTAACAATAGCCTATCTCTAACGTTTGAAGTAAGCAAACATCTTCAGTGAATACATCAGTCCTTTAAGCCTACTGTTTATTTAGGACTTTTAATAGGAAAACCAGTTGTCCTGCTTTAGCAGTTCCTAAGCGGTTTCGGACTGTTGTGTGCACAAAACCAAATGAAGAAAACAATCTCTCTACTCCTGCGGATGAAGCCGATGCAGCTGAGTAGCTAGATTTATTATCTTTGCTGGAAGAACAAGTGATTGCGACTTCCACCAGTCCAGTGGTTTTAGTTCATTAACGACGTTATCTGCAAACATGTATTTTTGAAATGGTGCAGATTCACACTTCAATTTCAGCACAGTTGCCACAATGTCATGGTTAGTATTGGCGAGCCACTCCATTGCAGAGTTGATTTCCGCCTCAGATAATTTTTTCCCTCTGTAGATGGGATGCAAGATATTGATTGGCTAAATAGTGTTCTTCTTTTAATGCTTGGTCCTTGCGGTGCTGTATTGCAACCTTTACATTGTTTGAGAGGTTCAAGCGATCTAGAGAACCTTCTAAATCTTTCCAAACTTCTGTGGCATCAGCTATGGTTGCAGTATCTTTCTGCATTTTATCCAACGCAATCGATATTGGCTTTAACCTTTCCAAAAGGTCCTCGGCATTTCTCTTCACACCAAGATTTAATACTTTGCTTCGTATATTAGCATCAATTTTATCCCGATGTGTTTCGCAAATGGACAGTAATTTTGACCAGTTGTTAATAAACATTTCCAAGCAGTCAGCCAAGGTATTCCATCTAACATCTTGTGGTAGAACCAACTTCAGTCCTCCCATTTCCTTGTAGGTTGCATGTGCAAAATGATTATTGCGGAAATATTTAACAATTTCTACAACATGTTCCTTGACACCCGAAATATGCAGGTCTTTTGCCAAAAGATGCAACAAATGGGCAGAACAACCGTATGTAATGACATTTGTGTCATCCTCATGTGCCAGTTCCGCTCGCATTTTTGCCACATTGCTTGCGTTATCAGTAACTAAGCTCCTTACTTTACATCCAAACTGTTCTTGGCATTGGTGAATTGAGTTCTTAGCAATTTCAAGTAAATATTCAGCAGTATGTGAATTTCCAGATGTGTCGATTGTGTCTGTAAGGTAAGTTTCACCATCTTCTGTTGTGACACAAGTGCAAATTATGGGGTCGTTGTGGATGTTGCTCCAACCATCCAAGCTCATGTTAACAACCTTGTCTTTCAAATATTTTGTACAAGCCGCTCTTTCTATGTCGTATACAGCCTGAAGATGTTTTCCTGAGATATCAAATCTACTTGGTGGTTTGTAGCCTGGTCTAATTCCTTCGATCATTTGTACAAACAATGGGTGCTCAACTAGTCGGAAAGAAGAATTGGTTGCAAATATGAATTTAGCAATTAATTCATCAAAATGTTCTTTCTGGCTCGTCGTAGTCTTTAAGATGAATTTTTCTACACTTTGCACGCAAAGTTTTTTTTTGGGCTGCTTTGTTGAAGTTGTACCCAGATATTGATTGTCACGTGCAGCACAAGCCATATTTGACCCTGAAAGCACAGAAATTAAAAATCTAAATCGACTGCGTATTTGAAGAAATATAACGAAAATATTTTGAAACAAACTTTTTGAACAATGTAATGGTCCTCGTCCTATAAGGGCTGTCTCAAAAGTTATGCTACTCAAGTTTTCCGGTGAAGTTGCTGTAATACTGGTAACTAATATCAGAGCAACTGAAAAAAATTATGTCACAAAAGTTTTAAAAATGTTTTTTTTTTAAAATGGTCAATTTGGCAGACTTCAAAAGTGAATTGCAGCCTACAATAAAAAAAAAATAAGCGTATACACACTTTATTTTTACTTAAAGGACATGTGCACCTTTATTTTTTAAGGTGCAGTGTGCACATGTCCTCCCCCCGCAGCTCTCTTACCTCCGATGTCAGCGCTGCGGGGATCCGTGGCTTCGTTCTGCCCGTCCGCGAGCGCGCCTCCATTCATTTCACTGGATCACTGCGAGTAGGCCGCAACCGGAGGACGGGAGGCGGACGGTCAAAACGAAGCCACGGATCTCAGCGCTGCGGGGATCGGAGGTAAGAGCGCTGCGGGGGGGAGGACATGTGCACCTTAAAAAAATAAAGGTGCACATGTCCTTTAGCGTTAATTTTCTGTGAAATATTGCCTTAACATAAATTTAAATTCTATACTCCAGAACTACTAGTGCTAGAAATTTCTCTTTTCATAGACTTTAACCATCCCAGTAAAATGTCTGTTAAAAAAATAGGTTGTAATTGCCAGACTTACTAGTACTAGGCTCCTGGTGCATAAGAAGCTGTGGGGGTTCATTGACATTAGTTGTATCACTATCAACATCTTCATTTCCCTTCTGGTTGCAGTTTTCATAATGTGATTTCAAACGGCAAACAAGTCCTTGGATATCCTTTTGACAGTATTTGCACTTTGCTCTTGCACCTTTCTTTCCAAGATCTGCTGCTGGCATCTCAACAAAATGAACCCAAATAGGGTCTCTCTTACGACCTGCCATGGCTCACACAGATCACTTATGAAGTTTGATTGTTACTACAGCCAAGTACTGCTGACTATCCAACAAGTTTGGGCATGTCAACTGAATGGAAAAAGAAACTAAACCAAAAGTGAAACCAAGCTAGAAGTGTGGAATTAAAGGGGCAGTATGAACAAAATGTGGAGGCTATTAATAGTTTATACAATTAAGACATGCTGCTTTTAAACACCTACCTATTGCCATATAGTAAAACAAAAAAGATTTTTACTTACTTTGGGGTCCCCCCCTCACCCTGGCGTTAGATCGTTGCCCCTAGTTTCGTCCGTGTAACTATGGGCGCACATGCGCACTGCTCTCACTTCTCATTTTAATCGTGATTTATATTAAAAAAAACCTTTTGATTTAAATCAGTGATTTAAATCATTATTAAAATCATGATTTAAATCGATCCGATTTAAATAGAAAAAAATCTTTTGATTTAAATCGTGATTTAAATCATGATTTAAATCGGCGTGATTTAAATCAATCCACCCTGTACAGGACCATTCTTGAAGAAAACCTGTTGGAGTCTGCAAAAGACCGGAGACTGGGAAGGAGATTTGTCTTCCAACAAGACAATGATCCCAAACATAAAGCTAAATCTACAATGGAATGGTTCACAAATAAATGTATCTAGGTGTAAGAACGGCCAAGTCAAAGTCCAGACCTCAATCCAACCGAGAATCTGTGGAAAGAGCTGAAAACTGCTGTTCACAAAATCTCCATCAAACCTCACTGAGCTCGAGCGGTTTGCCAAGGAAGAATGGGCAAGAATTTCAGTCTCTCGATGTACAAAACTGATAGAGACATACTCCAAGCGACTTGCAGCTGTAATCGCAGCAAAAGGTGGCGCAACAAAGTATTAAGTTAAAGGGACCGAATAATATTGCACGCCCCACTTTTCAGTTTTTTTAATTTCCACAAAAATTTAAAATAACCAATAAATTTCGTTCAACTTCACAATTGTGTTCCACTTGTTGTTAATTCATCACCAAAAATTTACATTTGGTATCTTTATGTTTGAAGCATGATATGTGGAAAAAGGTTGAAAAATTCCAGTTTTGTGTATACTCGAGTATAAGCCGAGATTTTCAGCCCATTTTTGGGGGCTGAAAGTCCCCCTCTCGGCTTATACTCGAGTCATACCCAGGGGTCGGCAGGGGAGGGGAGTCTAATAATACTCACCTGCTCCCGACGTCGCAGTTTCTTTCTGTAGTGAGAAGTCACATGGTACCGCTCATTACAGTAATGAATATGGACCCCACTCCCATAGGGATGGAGCCGCATATTCATTACTGTAATGAGCGGTAACGGTGACTGCTCACTATTGGAAGAAGCTGCAGCGCCGGAGAACCAGGGACTGAGCCAGGAGCAGGTGAGTATAATAGGGAAGGGGAGCGCTGCGCGATATTCACCTCTCCTGAGTGACGAGAGGTGAGTGTGGGTTTTTTTTTTATTGCAGCAACAGCATATGGGGCAAATATCTCTATAGAGCATCTTATGGGGCCATATTCAACGTTTGTGCAGCATTATATGGGGCAACTATCTTTATGGAGCATCTTATGGGGCCATTATCAACGTTTGTGCAGCATTATATGGGGCAACTATCTTTATGGAGCATCTTATGGGGCTATTATCAACGTTTGTGCAGCACTGTATGGGGTAAATATCTCTATGGAGCATCTTATGGGGCCATAATCAACATTTGTGCAGCACTATATGTGGCAAATGTGTCTATGGAGCATCTTATGGGGCCATTATTAACCTTTATGCAGGATTATATGGGGCATATTTTAATATGGGGCAGATTTTAATATGGAGCATCTTATGGGGCCCATCATGAACTTTGTGGAGCATTATATGGGGCGTATTTTGCATGGAGCATCTTATGGGGCCCATCATGAACTGTATGGAGCATTATATGGGGCTCATGATTCAATATGGATATTCAAAAACACTTAACCTACTGATGTCTCAATTAATTTTACTTTTATTGGTATCTATTTTTATTTTTTAAATTTACCAGAATTTACCCTAGGCTTATACTCGAGTCATTAAGTTTTCCCAGTTTTTTGTGGCCAAATTATGGGGGTCGCTTATACTCGAGTACCGTATATATATGTATGTTGTACCACTGAATTCTTTTTACGATGGAAAGAAGATTGGCCTCGCCTCAGTATACAACAGGGCAAGGATATTTGCATGCACATTTACATAGGGACAATTGTCAATTATTGTATGACACTGCCCATTGGACTCAAACCCAGACTGAGACGAGGTTTAGCAAAAAAATTCTACTGAATCTGCAATTTGCTTTGTAACATGATAGAAAAAAAAAACCGATCCCACGTGTTTTTAAAGGGACGAGGAAAACTTATATCATATACATTTACTTTTTTTAATATGCATGTACGAAGGTTTACAAAATCTGGGCTTTGAGAACACATTTCTGTATCAGAAAAGACCGTTCCAGCTGCTGTACAGCAACTGTATGAAAATTATAGATACCGTACATATTGGGACCATTAGATAAAATAAACAAGTTTTCCTGTTAAAAAAAAAAAAAACAAGTCAAATCAAAGGGTGGACATTCAACTCAAAGCTGTTTTTTACCAGATATTTATAGATGGGAAAATGGGACATATTAATGATTTATGCCTATGCTGCAAAATAAATATCGAAATATAAAAGGTGTGAAAGTAGGCAGAGGCAAGTAAGGATTGATAAAGAACCATACTGCTACAAATTTGCTTTAAAGAACTGTTTACTTTTAAAATGGCTGAAAATATAAATATATATATATATATATATATATATATATATATATATATATATATATATATATATATATATATATCTGAAGCTGCAATGCATACTATGTCACAAAATGTGTCAGTCTGCCTTGCTAGTAACAGATTTTTGGAGCTGAGGAGGTGTCACTGAGTAAGAGCATTTGTCATTTGGGGGGTCTGAATCACTGGGTGACGATCCCTTTGGCTGCTCTAGTAACAAGTTTTAAAACAAGAATTTTTTTAATATAGAGGAAAATAAGCTAATGGTGAAACAATCCGATATATACTCCATAAAGAAATTTAGTAAGGGAGAACTCTGCAGAACACATGAAGAATATGGAAGCACGAAGGCTGCCGACTTATTAATTATATTTTCATTAATTTGTAGATTGTGCGCTCTTGCGGGCAGGGTCCTCTCTCCTCCTGTACCAGTCGTGACTTGCATCGGTTAAGATTACTGTATTTTTTTTATTATGTATACCCCTTCTGACATGTAAAGCGCCATGGAATAAATGGCCCTATAATAATAATAATAAATAATAATTAATGGCTATGCTATAATGACACTACGTATCACATCGCTATGAGATGGTTTTTATTTTTTGGTTTTATTCCCCCAGTTAATGTTACTGGATGTTGCTGATCTGTATGTAAAGACTTACTGAGTATGTGCAAGTAATATGGAGATAGTGATGTGTAATTGTCCACATTTTGGCTGCTCGTTGCTTATGACATCTGTGTGTCATCTACAGAAGACTGGATGAGGAGGATGTTACAAATCACAAGACCTGAGATCACAAGAACTTGCCTGCTGCAAAGAAATGAATCACGACAGTCAGGGGCTTCACATACATATCTGATGCACAATGAGTAGGGGACAAGATAACTCTCCATGTGAGACAATATTGATTTTGATAACTGTTGGGAGAGGATTTAAAATAATGTGAAATAGTGTTCCCCAAGCAGTGAATCTCGGACCCCTGAATGTGGGTTCTCCAGCTGCAGACCCTGTTGCATACTATTGTGGACCAGTGATCACAGAATTGCAAAATATGCTACTAGGGTCAAAGCATTTCACTGGTAGTGAAAGAGTAACTAAACTTTGAATTTGTTTTTTCATACCTGACAGGTGCATTTAAATTGCCTGCAAATAGGTGGTGGACTAAGTGTAGAGACCCCCACCAGTTACTCGGTAGACCACTATGCAGTGCGCAGCTCAGAAGACAAAAGCACACAGCTCACAGATTGTGGGTATGGATTGAATAAAAAGCATACATTGTGCGGTTTGGTGGGCTATTAAGCAATTGGTGGGGGTCTCAGGACCCCCATCACCAATCTACAGTTAAAGTGCCTAACAAATAGGAAAATAAAGTGTCCAAAGTTACTCTAACAATAAAAACTATATGTATATTAATTAGGTATATATTTTGTATAGTTTCCTGTTGGAAACCCCAACTTTTAAAAGTGCAACCAATATGAACATAAAGTACCATACTTTAACGGTGGTGCCCAATTCTGTTTTTGACTGATGTCCCCACATAATACAGTGCCAAGTATGCCACAAAACATATGCTCTCCCCAAAAAGAAAACAAATTTACGCATGAGTACCCACAAAACTCATCACGTTGTACACATAATGCCTGGCAGTGGGGTGTAATTCAGGTCACAAGGAAGCATAGACAACTTGATTCCATATGCCTTAATTTAACGGATCCTTCAGTACACAGAAAATCACTCCCCCTCACTCATCACATCTGAGTAATTTCTGACATCCATAACATCCAGGCAACAAGATAGGAGAACAAGAGAAAAAGAACCATAACACATCACACATTGAGTGCTGTCACGTTTCACTAATAGACAACTCTAAACATTTTGGTCTCAAATGAACATTGAACTTTTTTGTCTTAATTACCAAAAAGGGAAATCAACTAAATTTTGAACAAACAAACATCACTGAGATCAGAGATGATCTAAGGCACAGTCAAGGCTTAGTAAAGTAATGATCTCGGATACTAACCAAGCTAATTTGGAAATGATTGGTTCTCCTTGAGGAGACCCAGGTGGTGTAAAACATCTTATAGACAATGTTCCTTGCCAAAACGTATGTAAAGTACTACTCCAAAACCAAGCTGGATGCAAACATATAAACAACAATAACCAAAGTAAAGCAAATCGCAATGCAAAGCTGAATGCCCAAAATACAACACGATACGTTGTCGTACGAGATGCATTAAATATAGCAATGAAGGGTACGGAAACAGACTGCAATAGTATGAAGGAGACTTTCTTTATACTAGACAAGTAAATCTACAAATCCTATACAACTTTAATCCAAAAACAAAAAGGACATGTTATATAATAAAAATAATAATTATGCCTTCTGAAAACAGGATAAAAAATACCAATATCGGCAAAGAACAAGAGCTAAAAAATGACATATGCTATAATAATGATAATTATACACTCTGAAAACAGGATAAAAAGTACTAATATTCGCAAATAATGAAAAATGTCTTTACCTCGGGAAGTAAGCCCTCTGTCGGAGTAGGCGAGACACCATCCACACTGTCTTGACTTCTGGCACTGAGCTGTGGAGACATGGTCGGAGATTCATCGATATAGGGCATGGTTTCCGACCCCTCACGAGAGCTCTTCTGCTCCTCATTCCCTTCGGCGTCGTACCCGTCGGTGCCGTAGTTGAAATCTGTGACGAGGAACAAGAAAGGCCGTTGAGTGCCTTCGATAAGGGCAGCCAACGAAGAGGAGTACGGCTTGTGCCTGGGGGTCATACTGGCATCGGGGCTTCTTGAGGGGAGAAGAGAAAAGAAATGGGAAGCACGGGGAAACGAACGCTGCAAAAGGTTGACAGAAAAGAGAATAGGCTGAAAACGAGCACAGGACGAGGAAGGAGGAAACTGATGGAAAGGGGAATAAAATAAAGGGCAAACAAGTTTAAATATGTAGATGAGCAGGTGTGAGGAAAAGTGAAAACTGGAAAATTGAGTTATCGAAGAACGGAATAAAAAGCAAGACAAACATAGAAATGGTGAAATAATTAGTGGATAAGTAGAAATAAATATGCTGAAAAACGATAATATGAGGAGAGCACAGAGAGACGGAGGACGGCACAGCACATAGGAGAAGCATCGGGAAGCTGGAGAAGAAGCCAGAAGTGCCGGTCCCCAGGTTACATGGAGACTACAGAGGTCAATTGACCACCTCTGCAACACACTACGACTGAGGGATTAGGGGAAGCCTGTGAGCTTGTGAAAACTGGAAAATCAGCGGCTGTCCACAGATGACAGCATCTGAGCTATTCCGGGCCCTGCTCGTTGCCTCCTTCTCTGAGTCAGAGAGACCGAAGGGGGGTGTGGGGGCTCACTGTTTCCATTTTAAAGCTCCAGTTATTGTACAAATACAATTTATAAAAAGGTACATGTAAAAAGAACACCTTTACTGCGAAGAGCGGCGTCGATTTCTCTGCCAATTGTTTTCTTTTCTTTTTTTTCTCTCCTGAGAGCGCTGTTTTATATTCTATACGTTTAAGATTTAACTCTAAATCATAGGCCTTAAGCCCCTGGAACTGGCGTCACCATGGCAACCTTCAATGCAGGATTTTTAGAAAATGTGCAGACACTTTACAAAAGTCCTAATCGGTTACTGTTGAGAGGAGTGGGCTTCTCGGAGCGGAAGAGAATGGACATGAAACAAAAACACAAAAGAGAAGTGACAAGCGCACAGGTAATCGGCTGATGGCTGGCACTATGCCCGAGTTCAAACCGGCCATCACACTCACGGAACAATGTGGTAGGGCTGTCAGTAAATATTAAGACCATTATAAGAGACGGAGGAGCAGATACCCCATATGATTGATATTAGATCCATCTTAGAGGGGTATTACAGATTAAAAACAATTTGCCGTCCACTGGTCTCATCTCCAGGTGATCTTTGTCCACATTCTCCTTTGGCTGTACGACCATAGACAGGAGCTGGATGGAGAAGAAAGTCACATACGCACCTAGCTGCCTCATTTATGGCAGTGACAATGATAGCGGACTGCTGCACTCTTATCTTTGTCCGTGCTATAGACTGAGTGAAACATAAGTGTGTACCCTTCCCTATGGAGGTACCGAACCCTCCATAAAGCCCCTCCTGGCCGCGACTGCGACCACGGAAGAACCAACAATCCTCTTGTACTGGGTAAAGTAGAGGTCCCAACCTGGGATCTGCAACAGTCTAACAGACAGCACTTATCTAGTGGATAATGTTTATAAACTAGGTTACCCATTACTGTTATATATAAATGGATTTCATACAGTAAAAATGGTACATAAATTCTGCCAATGGAATATGGAGAGTGGCGCTTTCATAGAGAACACAGTAGTGCTCGGCTAAGCGAGCGCTCCTGTGTACAGAGGGTCTGCTGAATGATTAGATATTCAATGTGTATCACAACTCCTTCGCATCTGCCTTACTTTCATAGACAAAATCTTAAAAAGGAATCTGTCAGTAGGATCAACCCTCCTAAGCAGTCTATATGGGCATGTAGTTCATGGAAAGTTGAATAAAATAATATCTTATCACAGATCTTAAAGGGAACCTGTCCCCCCCCTAAATCGAATATACCGTACAGGTGCTAAGGTGGGGCCCCGACATGGGATACTCACCACACACGGGGATATGAACACCCACACAAAATGCGCCACACACTACCACGTGCTTGAACACATATACCACCCTCAGCACACATTTCACCACACATACACCAACCTCGCCACATAAAAGTCGAAACACAAAAGTCGCCACGCGCAATATTCGCCACATGCAAAACTAGGCTCACACAAAACTCGCCACACGTGCAAAACTCACCTCATGGAAAACTCGCCACACGCAAAACTTGCACACGTGGAAAAATTGCCACATGCACAAAAGTTGCAACACATGCAAAAGTTGACTCACACAAAACTTGCAGACTCAAAACGCACCACACATAAAACTCGCCATGTGCAAAACTCGTCATGCACAAAACTTGCGTCACCCAACTCGCTACACTAACCAGTCATATGCAACTCGACACACAAAAAGTTGCTACATGCATGTCGCCACACAAAACTCATCCCATGAAAGTCGCTACATGCATGTCACCACACGCAACTCAACACACACAACCTGACACATGAAACTCGCCCTAAAACACACACAAGTCTGGTATTATCCTTCAAAAATAAAAATCTGATTAATAAGCAGACAAACTACAAGAGCAGCAAAAGTACCATATAGGAAATACGGCAGCTGTCAGTCACATGACCTGTCTATTATGTGTATGTGTGAGCTAATATATACTGCCAGGGGGGAGGGCTTCCTGTTGGTTGGGGATTTATCAGACTGCCAATAGCAACCAATCACAGCTCAGCTTCTATTTTGCTACAGTTAATTAATCTGAGCTCTGATTGGTTAATATAGGCAACAAAGGACGTTCTCAATATAACAAAGCTTGTGTGAGGTAATAGCATGTCAGTTAGGGTGTTTTTATTGGAAAGGCTGATGTCAGTCACATTAACTCTATGTGAGAGGATATAGAAACTGCCAGTTACAGACTATTTTTACCACAATAATGCATCATAAGGAATTCCATGGCACGAATGTCAGCTGATGCGAAAAGAAAAGCTGCATTACGGGCCAATGAAAAATGTGAAGACCGAGAAACAAGGCTGACATACATGAGAACAGCCGCTGCTTCCTCAAGAGTCAATGAACTTTCTGAGGAGGGAAGTGAGGCTTGCACACAAGAGAAAAAGAGCTGCTTCCTCAAGAGCCAATGAACTTTCTGAGGAGAGGGAAGTGAGGCTTGCAGACATGAAAACAATAGCTGCTTCCTCAAGAACCAATGAACTTTCTGAGGAGAGGGAAGCGAGGCTTGCAGAAGATGTTTTCATTCCAACAATTCCTCTCATTCCATCTGATTTGCCTTTTGATTTTAAACGCCTCCAGTTTCCTGTTCGACTGGCATTTGCTATGTCCATCAACAAGGCTCAGGGACAGTCCTTGAAAGTAGTTGAAATCGATTTACAATCTCCATGCTTTTCTCATGGTCAACTTTATGTGACCTGTTCAAGAGTTGGAACAGCCAAAGTCTTTGCACCTGAAGGAAAAACTAAGAATGTTGTTTATCAAAAGGCTCTCGAATAAGTAGTAGAAGATTACTTCACGTTACTTGGCCAATTAAGTTAAATCTGTGTGGAATATCTCTGGTGTTGAAATATATGTTGTGAAATACTTCTATTAGCTTAGTTTTTGCCTTTTAATAATTACATTTATACCTATTTTGTTTTGTGGTTTTTGTGTGCAGAATAAATTTTTGTTAACTCGTTCTATTTTGCTAACAGCAGTTATTAACCCATGCGAAGCCGAGTAGTTTAGCTAGTTTAACTATAAAAAGATAGTCCTGGCTAAAGGATATAGTGGTACCGATAAAGCTTTCAAAAACTGTAAAGCTTGTTTGATTAGGGGTCATTTTTTGATTGGTAGGAGTTGCAATGGAGTTGAACACAATCACACAGAAGTTGTCACATCGTAAAGGGTTAGTCCTTAAAAATCAGGTTATCCCCTATTGATAGAGGATAACTTGTTGATTGCTGGAGCTCTGCAGCACTATTCTGAATGGATCGGAAGTGTCCACGTGCAGCCTCTGCTCCATTCACTGCCTATGAGGCTGACCAGCACAACGTTATTCCCGTCATTCCCATAGACCAGGGTTCCTCCACTCCTCCAGGCCCACCAAAAGATCATAATTAAAGGATTCCCTTAGTATCGATATGTAGGTGTTGAACCTGGCCATATACAGTGAATGGAGTGTAGGCTGAGCATGCACACCTCCACTCAATTTAGGATGGGAGTGAGAGCTCTGTTCTCAGGATCGCTTGATTTTTACTCAACCTTTTAAGGAAGGGAAGAAAAAAAAACCCTTTGGCCATCAGTTTTCATACTCTTTATTACATATATTTTTTCTGTCTGGCCAGGAAACAAAGTACAGTATATAAGGATTCCAAACCTGTAAAAGTCATTTCCACCCACTGTCAGCAAGACACCTACACTTTTCCAGGATGGATTAGTACTCATTTACATAATTAATGTACAGTAAAAGCATGAGGTAGATTTAAAGTCAGTGGAAAAAAAAAAATCCCATACCGATCAATAGCTTTTACTCCGTGAGCGCACAATACTTCGTGCACACTCCAGGCCTTATTGTATAACCATCAGCAAAAGAGCCGGACCACCGAGGACTCGCTGCTGTCTTCAGATGAGGAATTCTTTAGGCTCGTTACACACACAAGACCATCAGACACTCAGGCTATATTCACATGGTCAGTTTTTGCTTTTTTTATGCAAAGTTTAAAGTGTGTTTAAGTTGATTACAAAAAGAAGGTTTGGATTAGTTTTTGCTGCGTTTTTATCATTGTACATTTGTCTCTTGTGCATGCTCATAGTTTAGTGCCTAAAAAATAACCTGATTCAACTTCATCAGGTTTCGCCGCCAAAAAAGCTGATACTTGCGTTTTTTGCACTACCCATTACTTTTAATGGGTGAAAAATGCTGAAAAAGGCTGAAAGTAGTGACATGATGCATTTTGCTCTTTGACGAAACAGTCAGAGGAAAAAAAGAAAGAAAAAAAAAGTGTGTGCATGAGATCTCTGAAATGTAAAACTTTACTGGTACTGTGAAACAGATGAAAATTTACATTAAAAAACGGTGCAAAAAATGCTGCAAAAACGCAACGTGTGAACATAGCCGTAGACTCCAATTAATCAAAGGAATTTTGATAGCATTCTTGAGTAAATTACTTTGACAAGTCAGAGTTGTGACAAAGTCAAAAGTGGCAAAATGTTTATGCAACAGTTTCCCCTAGCTCCCCCAAAATGGGCACAGCTGTGGTGGAATGGGTGAGCAGCGGGGAACAAGTTGTGACGAGGCTAAAGCCACTCATCAGACACTACTTTTCATGAATCAGGAGAAAAAACTAAGAGAAAATCACTGGTCTTAATGAATCGGGGCCTAAGGATATTATTACTAAAGCTTTTTTTGGGTAATTTTTGCTGGGGCTCTGGGGCAGTCGCTTTTGTTCTTTTCTTCCTTTTATGTATAAAATAGAGAGCGTCATCCAAGTGGATGCCACCTGAAAAATGTCACTTCTAGGGTTTAAAAAAAAGCTAAAAAAACTTGAACATATGAACAGCAAGTCGTGTTTAAAATTCAATGCCCACGTTAACTCTTTTCAGAGTTTCTTTAGCACTTTTTCAAACGGGTTACGGAGCGTACCCACCTGAAAGCAACCAGTCACTGCACAAATCTGACTTTTTTGGCCTCCTCTAGACGTCCATTTTCCACATATGTGATCTAGCCATGGTTTCACAGATAACACATAAACCCGTTATAATCTATGGTGCAGTTCACATCTGTGTTATGTGGGTGTTTGCAAACTGTGTGCGCAGACAAGAAAAAAAAAATCTTGGCGATGTCTCAGTTTTTGATGATTTGCTTTGAAGGAAAATCATCCATTCAAGTCTATGGATCTGTGAAGCAATGACTGACTGCTCACATCATCAGTGTGTACTCCATTAATTCTGTAATGGGGTAGGAGAAGACTTGCAATTTTTGGGGGGCATACAAGAAATTCACTGATAGCAAGAATGGACAAACTCACCAAACACTTTTCGTTTTCCGTTTCCAAACACTAAAATGCTGCTGTGATCAGTGCGAGACCAGTCTCTTGTATCCACCCCAAACATGTGGTGGGCACATTCGCCATTCAGGTGCAGTGGATGCCACCCAGGACTCTGTTCACATTTTGGTTCGTTTTTTGCTTGTTTTTTGCTTCCAAAAATGGTATAGCTCAAAAGCACTACGTACCTGACATCCATTAGAGACTGAAGCCTTCTACACCCCCAATACATAGTAGTGTTCAAAATAACAGTGTGTTCAAAAACATGAGCTAATCACAAAATCTTTATACTATTTTTTATTTCCATGTATTGGGAACATTGTACATTGTTTTCTATTTCAAAATATGAAGAGAAATGTATATAATTTTTTAACTACGGTATATACTCGGCTATAAGCCGACCAGAGTATAAGCAGAGACCCCTAATTTTGCCACAAAAAACTGGGAAAACTTAAAGGGACACTGTCACCTGGATTTGGAGGGAACAATCTTCAGCCATGGAGGCGGGGTTTTGGGGTTTTTGATTCACCCTTTCCTTACCCGTTGGCTGCATGCTGGCTGCAATATTGGATTGAAGTTCATTCTCTGTCCTCCGTAGTACATGCCTGCACAAGGCAATCTTGCACAGCGCAGGCATGTACTATGGAGGACAGAGAATGAACTTCAATCCAATATTGCAGCCAGCATGCAGCCAGCGGGTAAGGAAAGGGTGAATCAAACACCCGAAAACCCCGCCTCCATGGCTGAAGATTGTTCCCTCCAAATCCAGGTGACAGTGTCCCTTTAATGACTCGAGCATAAACCTAGGGTGGGAAATGCAGCAGCTACTGGTAAATGTCAAAAATAAAAACAGATACCAATAAAAGTAAAATTAATTGAGACATCAGTAGGTTAAGTGTTTTTGAATATCCATATTGAATCAGGAGCCCCATATAATGCTCCATACAGTTCATAATGGGCCCCAAAAGATGCTCCATACAGTTCATGATGGGCCTCATCAGATGCTCCATAATAAAATATGCCCCATATAATGCTGCACAAAGGTTAATAATGGCCCCATGAGATGCTCCATAGACACATTTGCCCCATACAATGCTGCATAAAGGTTGATGGCCCCATAAGATGCTCCACAGATTATGCCCCATAAGATGCTCCATAGATTATGCCCCATAAGATGTTCCATAGATTATGCCCCATTAGATGTTCCATAGATTATGCCCCATAAGATGCTTCATAGATTATGTCCCATAAAATGCTCCGTAGATTATGCCCCATTAGATGTTCCATAGATTATGCCCCATTAGATGCTCCATAGATTATGCCCCATAAGATGCTTCATAGATTATGTCCCATAAAATGCTCCATAGATTATGCCCCATATGCTGTGAATAAAATAAAAAAATCACATACTCACCACTTGTCGCTCAGGCCCCCGGCACTTGCGATATTCACCTTCCCCGTTCCACCGCTGCACGCTGCTCTGTCTTTCGGCTCTCTGACTGTTCAGGCGGGTGCCCGGAGACCATCGGACATACAGGGACCACGCCAGGAGCAGGAGAGTATGTGACATCCGCCGCTCCCCCTCCCCCCCCCCCGACTCCCTGGGATAACTCGACTCGACTATAAGCAGAGAGGGGCACTTTCAACCTAAAAAAAATGGGCTGAAAATCTCGGCTAAAACTCGAGTATATACGGTACTTTACAAAAAAACAACAAAAAATGAACATTGAGCTGTTCTAAATAATAGCAGGGTCTGCATTTGTCTTTGCAAACTCACAATATGTACTATTTTGTCGATTTAGCATTCCTGTGGATCAGTAACCTAATATTTAGTTGATACCCATAGTTTTTTGGGGGGGGTGGGTTTAGAACTGCTTCACATCTATGTTACATAGAGTGAACTAACGTCTGGCTACATCCCACAATTCTTTGGCAATTGTTGGCTTTGCCTCAGAAACGGTATTTTTAGCCCCTTAATGACTGGAGGCATTTTCAATTTTGTGTTTTTCGTTTTTTTGCTCCCCTTCTTCCCAAAGCTTTTTTTTCCGTCAATACACTGTGTTCCAAATTATTATGAAAATTAGATTTAAGTGTCATAAAGATTTAATTGTTTTGTTTTTTTAAATAAACTCATGGATGGTATTGTGTCTCAGGGCTCAATGGATCACTGAAATCAATCTTAAACACATGTGATAATTAGTTTTCCTGGTGATTCAAAATAAAGGAAAACTACTTAAATATGATGTTCCACATTATTAAGCAGGCCACAGTTTTCAAGTAACATGGGAAAGAAAAAGGATCTCTGCTCCCTAAAAGCATCAAATAGTGTAATGCCTATGTCAAGGGATGAAAACATTAGATATTTCCCTAAAAGTTAAGCGTTATCATTGTACTGTTAAGAGATTTGTGGCTGATTCTGAGCACAGACAGAGTTCGTGCTGATAAAGGCATAATGAGGAAGGTTTCTGCCACACAAATTCATGGGATTAAGAGAGCAGTTGCCAAAATACCATTACAAAGCAGCAAACAGTTATTTGAAGCTGCTGGTGCCTCTGGAGTCCCTCGAACCTCAAGGTGTAGGATCCTTCAAAGGCTTGCTGTGGTGCATAAACCTAATATTCAGCCACCATTAAACAGTTTTCACAAGCAGAAATGGTTAAAGTGGGCCCAGACATACATGAACACTAATTTCCAAATAGTCTTGTTTACTGATGAGTGTCAAGCAACCCCGGATGGTCCAGATCAGTGGTCCCCAACTCCAGGCCTCGAGGGCCGCCAACAATGCAGGTTTTCAGGATTTCCTTAGTATTGCACAGGGGTTGGAATCATCACCTGTGCAGATGATCACATTACCACCGATGCAATACTAAAGAAATCCTGAAAACCTGCACTGTTGGCGGCCCTCGAGGCCTGGAGTTGGGGACCCCTGGTCCAGATGGATGGAGAAGTGGATGGTTGGTGGATTGCCACCATGTCCCAACAAGGCTGCGACATCAGCAAGGAGGTGGAGGAGTCACATTTTGGGCCTGAATCACGGGGAAACAGCTGGTAGGACACTTTAAGGTTCCTAAAGGTGTGAAAATGACCTCTGCAAAGTATGTAGAGATTCTGACTGACAACTTTCTTCCATGGTCTAAAAAGCAGAAATGTGCCTTCAGGAGCAAAATCATCTTCATGCATGACAATGCACCATCTCATGCTGCAAAGAATACCTCTGAGTCATTGGCTGCTATGGGCATAAAAAGGAGATAAACTCATGGTGTGGCCACCATCTTCCCCTGACCTCAACCCTATAGAGAACCTTATTAGACTGACTGTCATTAGCACTGACCATTTAGGAAAATCTGAGAAAAATATAATTTGCATAATAATTTGGAACACAGTGTATGGCCATGTGAGGGCTTGTTTTTTTGCGGGACGAGTTGTACTTTTGAATACCACCATTGGTTTTACCATATCATGTACTGGAAAACGGGAAAAAAAAATTCCAAGTGCGGTGAAATTGCAAAAAAAGCGAAATCCCACAGTTGTTTTTTCTTACCATGTTCACTAAATGCTAAAACTGACCAGCCATTATGATTCTCCAGGTCATTACGAGTTCATAGACACCAAACATGTCTAGGTTCTTTTTTTATTTAAGTGGTGAAAAAAAAAAAAACTTTGGTAAAACAAAAAATGGCATTTTAAACGACTTGTAGAGTGTTCATTTTTCATGATCTCGGGTTGGGGGAGGGCTTATATTTTGCGTACCAATCTGACGTTTTTATTGATAACATTTTGCTGTAGATACAATCTTTTGATCGCCTGTTATTGCATTTAATTCCAATGTAGCGGCGACCAAAAAAAAAATGTAATTCTGACATTTGAAAAAAAAAATGTTCTCGTTACGCCGTTTACCGATTCTATCCTTTTTTATATTGATAGATAGAATGATTCTGAATGTTGTGATACCAAATATGTGTAAGTTTGCTTTTTTTCATTGTTTTCTTTTGAACGGGGAGAAAAAGGGGTGATTTGAACTTTTAGATATATGTTTTTTTTTAAATTATTATTATTTTTTTTTTTTTTACTTTTTACACGCTTCAATAGTCTCCATCGTAGAGTAGAAGCTGCAGTACTTTGATTGGCTCTGCTACATACAGCAGGACAGCCTATCATTGTCAGCACTTCTTTATAAGTTTTAGGGCAGGTTTCCAAGCGGCGTATTCTGAGCGGTTTGGAAGCAGCGGACACCCGCCCCCCGTCCAAAGTGCTGCCGACTTTTGTACGCACGGTGATTCCGCATGTGTTCATTGATCCGTGCGGAATCACCGCATCCTACACATAAGACGGTGCGATTTATCTTGCGGAAACTGAGCGTCTCCGCAAGATAAGTAGACATGCTGCGGTCTGGAAAGACGCGCCGCATGTGCGTATACGCAGGTCTACTGCCTACGTGTTTGCACGTATAGTGGAGATGGGATTTCATAAAATCCCCTCCACTATGCAGTAACATCTGGATGCTGCGTATCCAATCCGCAGCAAATACGCCATGTGGAAACATACCCTTACCCTCTCCAATCAACTTTTTAATCATAGTACGCTGTTCTTCTGAACAATGTCTTGAACGACCTATATTTCTCAGGCTTTCCAGAAGAAATTTATGTAAAACATGTCCTGGCTTCACCCTTTAATAATGGTCACCTGATTGACACGTGTTTCTTCACAGAATGATTGACCTCACTAATTGATCTCCACACTGCGATTATCATGACCACACCACTTTTCAATTAATTATTCTAATACACAGACTCAAAAACCTGCATGAATGCAGAGCCTGATGGTTTTCTTAGAATCTATGACACCAACTGGTAAATTGTCTGACATGTGGAAATTTAATTTATACCAAAGACACTGATTAATCTGGTTAGTCATATTGGACTGCTATTATTTTGAGCACTAGTGTATAGGTCTACGGTAGGATACATTAGACTTCGACTTCCACAGTGGAAATGGGACTGCAGTTTTTAGTGTATGGAAGACTCTATATTGCCCCTCTGTACAAGAAGGTTTAGCAGATTGTGCTCCGCTACATGCGGTAGTAAGAATTGTACCGCCAGCCCCAGCGTATTTCAGATATCCGATCGCGGCCTGCGTTCAGTGCATGGTGGACTAGGTGCAGGCGTATGGAGCTTCCCTGCAAAACGCAGAGTAAAAATAAAATATTAACAGAATATAACCATTATTGAGTCTTTAGAAAAACATTAAAGTCTGACATGATGAGGCCACAAAAAAAATTCACATCAACTGACGCGTTTTAAGCATGTAAAAAAAAAAATTCTTTACCTTGAAAGACGATATAGACCATCCTGAAAAACACCATAGAGACCCATGTGTCCCAGTCCTCACGCCCAGCCAACACACAAGGATTTCCATGGTATTGCACAGGTGATGGAGTTATGATCACGGCATCAGAAATTGCCAGTGTTTCTCTCACCTGCGGAATACTAAGGAGTCCGGAAAACATGATCTGTTGGGAGGACCGCAATTTCGGAAATCTGTGATATATAGACTGTCTTGCAAATTAGCTACATCAGTTGGTTTATTTAAAAATTATATATTTTGAAGACAAAGGTAATATCGTTTCAAAAGGATAGTCTTAAAGGGGTTGTTAATTCCTTAAAAGTCCACCAATAAATCTAAAATGCCAAAACAAATCCCGATCTCTCAGTGCTCATGTTGCATATAGTGCACCAGGCTCCATACGTCCATCTGGACAAACAAGGAAGTAGTGCCCGAATCTGGATTTCCTGCTAGGTCAAGACATACACATGACCACTGCAGCCAATCACAGGCTGCAGCAGTGGCATGTAGATCATGAGTGCGGCCAGGGCTTATATATACAGTATGTAAGCAAAGAGGTTAATGAAGAAGCAAAGGAAAGATGAGCAGAATGAGATCTTGTGTTTGTGTGATAAGCCGTGGGAGGACTATAATTATTTTCAAAGAACTCCTGCGGGCGAGATACTGAGTTAACTGTTTAGAGAAAGAGCAATGAAATATGGAATGGTAGAAAGAATGACAGTACTTCTACATAATGCCCAGCATGTGTGAGCACGACGAGCGCCCCCATGCTGCGCAGTCAGCAGTCTGCCATACAACAGACGTCTGATCCTTCTACATATAAAACAGGTAAAGCAGGGAGTCCGATCGGGCAATTTAGTCCCAGATTACGGGAATTTCTTTAAAAGCAAAAAGATTGAGTCCCCTAACTCCAAGATCACATGTAGCTTATGGCTTGTGATGGAAATAATGCGCCATCACAGGCCTTCTGCTGACATTACATGGGATTCCACGGCTATTTATAAGAGCGGCTTTTCTTTGAATAGGGGGGAACCTGACAGCACATTTTTTTACATATGGAAATAGTAGGCTGTATATAAGTATGGCAGTATAGGTATTTGTTTCAAAATAAAACAAATACACTTTTTTTTTGCAGAGAACCAATGTGGCAGCCATGGGAGATCTAGTGCCAAATCAGGCTGGAAGTGCACTGGGGTGAGTCAATGCACTTAATGCAGTACATGTACACTGACACCGCCCCTTCTCACAATAGCACTTGCAGTCTGATTCACATATGGCTTCTACACTAGATTTCCTATGACTGGCACATTGGATCCATATAAAAAATGTATTTTTATTTTGAGACAACAAGTGCCCATATAGCCATACTACTACATCCATATGTAAAAGTGTGCTGATAGGTTGCTCCTGTACAATAGTTCCCCTCAGGCTAAGGCTGCATTCACAGATCTGTGCTATTCACAGGACGTCCGCGGGGCTCCTGAACCAAATTCAACAGCCTCACTGGCTGGCATATATGAGGCAAGTTCAGGTCAGGAGACCTACGGCCAAGCCGTCCATCCAAGTCCATACTCGATCCAATCCATCCCATCTGTCCATCACCATGGCACACAGATGCATGAGGCCGGCCTAAGTGAATCAGATCAAACACCTGTATCTTCTTCTCTGTGATGAGATCTCCCTCCCATCAGCTGCTCTCACCGGTGACTAAGAGCCTCCATGTATCTGCATGTACAGATGGCAGCAGTCATTAATGAGGGGTGTGAGAGGCGGAGAAAACCCCACGATCATATGTATAGCGAACTCTATAAGTCCTTTTAATTCCGTCTATGCCACAATATATTTTTTTGCATTTGGTCTCGTACTGCAACAGTACCTGGGTATTTCAGCACTGGCAATACCGGGATACATAGTTAGTAAGGTCGGAAAGGAAAGAAAAAAAAATCTAATCTAAGAATCATACCATACCGCTAAAGAGAAAGACAAAAACTACCCAAGTAATATATGTTTGGCCATACGAGTCCTTTCTGAAATTAGAGAAAGCAGAGTGACACATTTCAAACTTTCAAGGATTTATCACCAGACTGCATTAAAGCATAATAAAATACATAAAGCCCAACAACATAGCTGAAATAATGTAAAGGTTTAAAAGGATTGTTTCTGGATCCTATCTGCTGGAGCACACAGTTCCTCCTGCCTCCCTCAGGATCCTATCTGCAGGAGCACACAGCTCCCCCTGCCTCCTTCCAGATCCTATCTGAAGGAGCACACAGCTCCCCTGACTCCCTCAGGATACTATCTGCAGGAGCACACAGCTCCCCCTGCCTCCTTCCGGATCCTATCTGCAGGAGCACACAGCTCCCCCTGCCTCCTTCCGGATCCTATCTGAAGGAGCACACAGCTCCTCCTTCAGGATCCTATCTGAAGGAGCACACAGCTCCTCCTTCAGGATCCTATCTGCAAGAGCACACAGCTCCTCCTTCAGAATCCTATCTGCAGGAGCACACAGCTCCTCCTTCAGGATCCTATCTGCAGGAGCACACAGCTCCCCCTGCCTCCTTCCGGATCCTATCTGAAGGAGCACACAGCTCCTCCTTCAGGATCCTATCTGAAGGAGCACACAGCTCCTCCTTCCAGATCCTATCTGCAGGAGCACACAGCTCCTCCTTCAGGATCCTATCTGCAGGAGCACACAGCTCCTCCTTCAGGATCCTATCTGCAGGAGCACACAGCTCCTTCTTCAGGATCCTATCTGCAGGAGCACACAGCTCCTCCTTCAGGATCCTATCTGCAGGAGCACACAGCTCCTCCTTCAGGATCCTATCTGCAGGAGCCCACAGCTCCTCCTTCAGGATCCTATCTGCAGGAGCACACAGCTCCTCCTTCAGGATCCTATCTGCAGGAGCACACAGCTCCTCCTTCAGGATCCTATCTGCAGGAGCACACAGCTCCTCCTTCAGGATCCTATCTGCAGGAGCACACAGCTCCTCCTTCAGGATCCTATCTGCAGGAGCACACAGCTCCTCCTTCAGGATCCTATCTGCAGGAGCACACAGCTCCTCCTTCAGGATCCTATCTGCAGGAGCACACAGCTCCCCCTTCTCCTTCAGGATCCTATCTGCAGGAGCACACAGCTCCCCCTCCTCCTTCAGGATCCTATCTGCATGAGCACACAGCTCCCCCTCCTCCTTCAGGATCCTATCTGCAGGAGCACACAGCTCCTCCTTCAGGATCCTATCTGCAGGAGCACACAGCTCCTCCTTCAGGATCCTATCTGCAGGAGCACACAGCTCCTCCTTCAGGATCCTATCTGCAGGAGCACACAGCTCCTCCTTCAGGATCCTATCTGCAGGAGCACACAGCTCCTCCTTCAGGATCCTATCTGCAGGAGCCCACAGCTCCTCCTTCAGGATCCTATCTGCAGGAGCACACAGCTCCTCCTTCAGGATCCTATCTGCAGGAGCACACAGCTCCTCCTTCAGGATCCTATCTGCAGGAGCACACAGCTCCTCCTTCAGGATCCTATCTGCAGGAGCACACAGCTCCTCCTTCAGGATCCTATCTGCAGGAGCACACAGCTCCTCCTTCAGGATCCTATCTGCAGGAGCACACAGCTCCCCCTTCTCCTTCAGGATCCTATCTGCAGGAGCACACAGCTCCCCCTCCTCCTTCAGGATCCTATCTGCATGAGCACACAGCTCCCCCTCCTCCTTCAGGATCCTATCTGAAGGAGCACACAGCTCCCCTTCCTCCTTCAGGATCCTATCTGCAGGAGCACACAGCTCCCCCTCCTCCTTCAGGATCCTATCTGCAGGAGCACACAGCTCCCCCTCCTCCTTCAGGATCCTATCTGCAGGAGCACACAGCTCCCCCTGCCTCCTTCCAGATCATATCTGCAGGAGCACACAGCTCCTCCTTCAGGATCCTATCTGCAGGAGCACACAGCTCCTCCTTCAGGATCCTATCTGCAGGAGCACACAGCTCCTTCTTCAGGATCCTATCTGCAGGAGCACACAGCTCCTCATTCAGGATCCTATCTGCAGGAGCACACAGCTCCTCCTTCCGGATCCTATCTGCAGGAGCACACAGCTCCCCCTGCCTCCTTCCGGATCCTATCTGAAGGAGCACACAGTTCCTCCTGCCTCCCTTAGGATCCTATCTGCAGGAGCACACAGCTCCCCCTGCCTCCTTCAGGATCCTATCTGCAGGAGCACACAGCTCCCCCTCCTCCTTCAGGATCCTATCTGCAGGAGCACACAGCTCCTCCTTCAGGATCCTATCTGCAGGAGCACACAGCTCCTCCTTCAGGATCCTATCTGCAGGAGCACACAGCTCCTCCTTCAGGATCCTATCTGCAGGAGCACACAGCTCCTCCTTCAGGATCCTATCTGCAGGAGCACACAGCTCCTCCTTCAGGATCCTATCTGCAGGAGCACACAGCTCCTTCTTCAGGATCCTATCTGCAGGAGCACACAGCTCCCCCTCCTCCTTCAGGATCCTATCTGCCGGAGCACACAGCTCCCCCTCCTCCTTCAGGATCCTATCTGCAGGAGCACACAGCTCCCCCTCCTCCTTCAGGATCCTATCTGCAGGAGCACACAGCTCCACCTTCCTCCTTAAGGATCCTATCTGCAGGAGCACACAGCTCCCCAGCCTCCTTCAGGATCCTATCTGCAGAAACACACAGCTCCTCCTTCAGGATCCTATCTGCAGGAGCACAAAGCTCCTCCTTCAGGATCCTATCTGCAGGAGCACACAGCTCCTCCTTCCGGATCCTATCTGCAGGAGCACACAGCTCCCTTCCTCCTTCAGGATCCTGTCTGCAGGAGCACACAACAATCAACAACTATGCTTTACTTACCCTGCCCGGCTCAAACAGCGCCGATTCTCCACCGCTGCTCCCAGTGTTTATTGTCTGCAGCGCTGATGTCACGTCAACAGTGCTGCAGCCAGTCAGTGATCTAAGCAGCTGTGAGCGGCACGTGACAACTCCAACGGTAGAGCCGCTGAGCTCATTTATTGTCTAAGGCAGTGTCAACGTGATATCAGTGCTGCAGACGATAGCAGACCCTGGGAGCAGCGGTGGAAACTAGTGCTGTACCAGGGGAGGGTGAGGAAAGTAATTTTTTAATGATTTTACTACTAAAAGCTTATAGGAAAAAGGGGAAAATCTCTTAAAGACTAACCCTACAACACTAATGTATCTACAACAAGGTACTGCTTTACAGAAGATGACCAGTGAGGGGCGCCCAACTCAACTGCGTATAGCCTCTAAGGAGATGTACAGAAATCTAACCCTTTCTCTGCAGTCATACACCCACCTGAAATGTTACCGCCAGAAGGCAAAGATAAGTGTGATCTCCAGAGCAACATCCGCTATCATTACATAAAGCATGCGTTACATTGCAGCTATCTCTCTGGGGATTGGGGCTTTACTAAATCAAAACTCATGATGGAAACATTCACAAATCAGATCACGGTGAGAGTTTGTATACATAAACACAGATTATATAAACATTATATATATATATATATATACATATATATATACACATATACATATACATATATATACATATACATATATATACATATACATATATATACATATACATATATATACATATACATATATATACATATACATATATATACATATACATATATATACATATACATATATATACATATACATATATATACATATACATATATATACATATACATATATATATACATATACATATATATACATATACATATATATACATATACATATATATATACATATACATTATATATACATATACATATATATACATATACATATATATACATATACATATATATACATATATATACATATACATATATATACATATACATATATATACATATACATATATATACATATACATATATATACATATACATATATATACATATACATATATATACATATACATATATATACATATACATATATATATATATATATATATATATATACATACATACATATATATATATACATACATACATACATACACACACACATATACACATACACATTCATAATATAACTATTACAGTTATTCACACATGCATACGTAATAACACATACATAGACATACGCACATTAAATGTTCATAAATATATATATATATACACACACACATATATACACATTATATATATATATATATATATATATATATTATATAAAATCACACAGTAATTCACACTTTATACAGTAAAAGATCAGCAGTTTGACAATAAATGGCTTCACCCAACCACTAACCGTGAGTGGAGTAATGGTTTTGGTGTTATCATTCATATTCTCTGAAAGAAGGCCAAGAAATAAAAATTTCTGCCGGGATATGTAAACTTTTGAGCACAACTGTACATATATTCTATACACACACGTGTGCACACACACACACACATTACACAAACATGCACGCGCACACACACATTACCCATACATGTGCACACACACACTACATATACATGCGAACGTGCACACATGCACGCAGACACATTACACACACATTCCACATACATGCGCGCACACATTACACATATATACCTGTACACAGACAGCTAAATATACTTTATTTGTGAGTGTTTATTTGCCCTCATTTTCTTGTATCTATATGGATCCACACATGAAACTATATTACACATCGATAGATCTATATAAAAGCCTACAATGCTGTGTACAGGCAATCTCTTGCAGGACCTCCCTCTATGATATATAGATACAGTACAGACCAAACGTTTGGACACCTTCTCATTCAAAGATTTTTCTGTATTTTCATGATTATGAAAATTGTACATTCACACTGAAGTCATCAAAACTATGAATTAAGTATATAATTTCACATGTGTTAACAAAAAAGTGTGAAACAATTGAAATTATGTCTTATATTCTAGGTTCTTCAAAGTAGCCACCTTTTGCTTTGATGACTGCCTTGCACACTCTTGGCATTCTCTTGATGAGCTTCAAGAGGTAGTCACCGGGAATGGTTTTCACTTCACAGGTGTGCCCTGTCAGGTTTAATAAGTGGGATTTCTTGCCTTATAAATGGGGTTGGGACCATCAGTTGTGTTGTGCAGAAGTCTGGTGGATACACAGCTGATAGTGCTACTGAACAGACTGTTAGAATTTGTATTATGGCAAGAAAAAAGCAGCTAAGTAGAGAAAAACGAGTGGCCATCATTACTTTAAGAAATGAAGGTCAGTCAGTCCGAAAAATTGGGAAAACTTTGAAAGTGTCCCCACGTGCAGTGGCAAAAACCATCAAGCGCTACAAAGAAACTGGCTCACATGAGGACCGCCCCAGGAAAGGAAGACCAAGAGTCACCTCTGCTTCTGAGGATAAGTTTATCCGAGTCACCAGCCTCAGAAATCGCAGGTTAACAGCAGCTCAGATTAGAGACCAGGTCAATGCCACACACAGTTCTAGCAGCAGACACATCTCTACAACAACTGTTAAGAGGAGACTTTGTGCAGCAGGCGTTCATGGTAAAATAGGTGCTAGGAAACCCCTGTTAAGGACAGGCAACAAGCAGAAGACACTTGTTTGGGCTAAAGAACACAAGGAATGGACTTTAGACCAGTGGAAATCTGTGCTTTGGTCTGATGAGTCCAAATTTCAGATCTTTGGTTCCAACCACCGTGTCTTTGTGCGACACAGAAAAGGCGAACGGATTGACTCTACATGCCTGGTTCCCACCGTGAAGCATGGAGGAGGTGTGATGGTGTGTGGGTGCTTTGCTGGTGACACTGTTGGGGATTTATTCAAAATTGAAGGCATACTGAACCAGCATGGCTACCACAGCATCTTGCAGCGGCATGCTATTCCATCCGGTTTGTGTTTAATTGAACCATCATTTATTTTTCAACAGGACAATGACCCCAAACACACCTCCAGGCTGTGTAAGAGCTATTTGACCAAGAAGGAGAGTGATGGGGTGCTACACCAGATGACCTGGCCTCCACAGTCACCAGACCTGAACCCAATGAAGATGGTTTGAGGTGAGCTGGACCGCAGAGTGAAGGCAAAAGGGCCAACAAGTGCTAAGCATCTCTGGGAACTCCTTCAAGATTGTTGGAAAACCATTCCTGGTGACTACCTCTTGAAGCTCATCAAGAGAATGCCAAGACTGTCCAAAGCAGTCATCAAAGCAAAAGGTGGCTACTTTGAAGAACCTAGAATATAAGACATATTTTCAGTTTCACACTTTTTTGTTTAGTATATAATTCCACATGTGTTAATTCATAGCTTTGATGCCTTCAGTGTGAATGTACAATTTTCATACGGTGAACAAAAACATGAGCACTGCTATAGTGGTGCAGAGGTAGGATCCCACACCTTAATACCATAAATCTAAAAGAACCTGGCACTCAACTTCAATGCGTGTAGCTTGAAAATGTATTGCGTAGTACCAACAAAAAAACGTTTCGGTCTTTTCGACCTTCTTCAGTTATGTACTTAAAGGAAAATTGCGTGTCACTTCGTGCAAATTTCCAGTGGGTATGGTTAGAGTCACTGGGGTACCAGTGCCCTGCTCATGGGATGGGCGGAGAGCTGTATCCGTCCGGAGCTTGACACGGTGTCCATCGCTGGTCAGTGAATGTGATGGAGTGTTCTGTCAATTAGGACAATGTTATCTGTGTGTGTCAGATGGAAGTAGTATGGGAAAACAAAGATTGTCGTCACTCTGAGGAATGGCTGGTCAGAACCCCACACTGGAGGACGATAGCGGCAGGTCCTGTATGTGCTCGTCAGTTGTCAGACTAACCATGCTGCAGACACATGGAGATCTCCTCCTTCATACACGTCAATCAATACAAGTTGTCCAGAAGCACAAGACCCCTAGATTGGAGGGCATTGCGGACAGAGGCAAACACACAACTTTCCATGCAATGGGCATCAATAACAATGTAACGGACACAAAAAGACAAACATGCTAATCAGGGGACTGTGCCGCTAGTAAGCGTGGCCCTGTAGTGATACAATCACCATACATAGAGTGCTGCAAAACCTAAATAAAGTCACTGTTTATCATCCATGGGGAGGAGGGCACTGAGCGAGACGTCGCTCTCCACCAGGAATCAACCTGGAGAGACATAACTAGAGCACACTGACATGTATCATTAGCCAAGACAAGGAATGCTTCAGTCCCATCAACTCCAATTGATGCCATTGACTGAACAAAGATAAAGGGGACGGAGGAGAGGTCATCTCGGTATACCCGAAAAGAGCCTCCTAAATTGCAGGAGCGCAGATTTAGGAAAGGACCAGACAAGGTAAACAAATATCCCAAAGACTTCTCGGCATAGGGTTTTTCCAGGGCCAAGAAGAATCAGCAGCACATGCGGGGACCCCACTCACCCTGCTCCTGCAGCCACTCCATTAATTGTGCAGTGTGCGGCAGCTGCAAACTCCCCCAGTGCAATCCATCCAACCTCGTCACTGCAGCTCCCGCTGAGCCGTCACTTCATCTCCACTGCCACAACAGATCTGCGGGTAACAGAAGAGCTGGAGAGCAGTCCCCATCAGTGAGCGATAGGAGGGGAGGGGTGCTTGGGCCAGGAGCCGGTCAATTACCGGCACAGGGGGCTCTCTTGGGGATGCCTGTTAGTGTGCAGGGGCGGGGACCTCAGGGAGGAACGAAAAGGCTAGTGGAACTGTACATGATGGATATGGGAGCAGCACTATCTGATTCCACTTAACCATAGGGCAGAGACTGATTGTACTGCCTGGTTTACTCTCTCCAACAAAGCAACACAGATTCTCTGTCTAGTCAGCTGGCAGCATCCCAAAGATCTGCTATCATCAGACTACAGGGCAACATGCACCAGCGCTCGGAGCTCTCCATGGTCCTGACAGGACTGGGATGATGGTCAGCTCCTGAGATTACAGGGAAACCAGCCCCCAGCTAACTACCAGGGGAAGAAAGATCAAGTCTGACTGGCTGGAGACACCTGTCAAGAAACATCCAAAATCAGGACACACAAACCACAGGGTAAACTGTAGTGGCGACATCTCAAACCACGGCTACTTCTACGGGGCCATCAATAATGTACGCCAGACAAAATGCGGTTACAAGAGAATCTATCAGCAGATTTGTGCTATGTAATCTGAGGGCAGCATGAGATATGGGCTGAGACAGATTTCAGGGATGTGTAATAATATAATAATAATCTTTATTTTTATATAGCGCTAACATATTTCGCAGCGCTTTACAGTTTGCACACATTATCATCGCTGTCCCAGATGGGGCTCACAATCTAAATTCCCTATCAGTATGTCTTTGGAATGTGGGAGGAAACCGGAGTGCCCGGAGGAAACCCACGCAAACACGGAGAGAACATAGAAACTCTTTGCAGATGTTGTCCAAGGTGGGATTAGAACCCAGGACTCCAGCGCTGCAAGGCTGCTGTGCTAACCACTGCGCCACCGTGCTGCCCTAGTGTCACTTAGGTTGTGTACGGTTTCCATACAATTAATATTATCATCAGGAGATTATCACTACAGGACTACATGGCACATGGACCCTGGTCCGACCACACCGCCCCTCTGATAAGCACTACAATGTACATAGAGAGCTGCGGTGTGGGTGGGAGCTCGGCTACATCTAAAAACTAAGTATACCACAACTGCTGCAAACTAACTGATTCATCGCTGGAATCAGGGCCTCTTTTCCTACATCACGCTGCTCTCAGTTGACGTAGCAAAAACCTGATGACAGATTCCCTTTAAGCAATGAATACTGATAATATACTCAAACCAGCATCTGCATCCAACCTTATTCTGTTCCACCATTTTTACAGAAATGTCGCTTCAGATTTCTGTTGGCCTCCATTCTGTCTGTCCCGATAGAAGCTCAACAATTACATATAGATCAGAGGCTTCAGTAGACTTCCCCATCAGATCTTACTCCTTGGATACTTTTTAGCGCAGTTCAGTTTGGGCAAAGTTCTGCAGATCTCACGTAGTCTAAAGCTAGCTCTATACATTCGATAGCTGCTAGCCGAACTATCGCCCCCAAAAATGAGGTTCCCAAACATATTAGAAATATGATCCCCTGAAACCAGCGGGTAAGGACAACTTATCTAAAGTTTATGGGAGCCTTTAGATATACCCCATCTCATTGTTGATTCAGGCTGTCGTTCCCAAAATGTTATACTTTAGACTCCATTTGCCATATTCACGCCCAGGGATAATTCGGGTACACATCTAAATAATATTTCAATCATTCAGACAGAAGCCCCTGTTGAACTGCTCAATGAAGAGCATAATATTTGGAAAGCCTCGATTTTCAGGAATGTTAGTCCAATTTGTATGACCAACTTCAGTGAAGGGGAATGTGGAGCTCGTTGGTATAAAGTAAAGGAGTACCGCAGTGGGGTCCAAAAGCACCCATGAGCCCATTAGTAATGCCACTCGTTACTGATGATTTGATGGAATAAGAATTTACAGTCAGAGGTTTTGGTTGCCTGATATATCGTTTCACGAAGAATGGACACACGAATGGACATCTGGGGAAAACTACCCTGGTGCAACACACGGAGCAAATTAATTTTGAGTCCAATTTTGAAGCGACGTCTGCAGTCAAACCAGAGGCTACAAAAATCAATATACACGTCATGTTGTATCCAATTATCTATGGAGGTGTCTGACAAAAACGCAATCAACTAAGCCAAGCATGGCCACTAAACACATCGGTATACTACAGAGATCAGTACTCCGGGGGATATGGATGTCATGTTCTGTAATATGGACGAACTCCAGTAAAGTCGCAGTCCTTTCCAGCAATGTCTAGATACAGGTATCCACTCTGTAGTTCAAGCCCCTATACTTTCATGCCATTATTGAAGTTGATCTATATTTTTTTTTTAAGGAGAAATTGAAATGTGACTTTTCCTGACAATCCACATTAGCAATCATGTGACATCGAATTAGGAGAACTGGTGTTAAATGTCAGACGTCAAGTCATGCCAAGTGTCACCCTGGGCACAGAGCCATCATTTAACAAAGCCCACATACAATAGGCTGAATCATCATCATGGCACCGCTCGATAACAGATGCCAGGGAAGGCTCTGTCCGCCACGTGTATGTGATGAATATGTACTGACTACATATCAAGCCACCCTACTGCAATCAGACTGGGATGCTTGCATTCAAAGAGTTAATTCAATCAGAGTAAAAATCTTTTCCCGGTCTCGGTGGAGGAGGCTGCTGGATGCTAATTGCATTGAGCTGCATTGTAAAATTGCATCATGCATGCTGGAGATACACAGATAGGTTAGCAGTGAACCCCGAACAGGATAGATATCTGTCAAACGCTGGCCCTCCCATAGCCTTTAATAGAGAGAACGATGGTAGAACTGGTGATTTTAATACACTGCTCAAAAAAATAAAGGGAACACAAACAACAAAATATAACTCCAAGTAAATCAAACTTCTGTGAAATCAAACTGTCCACTTAGGAAGCAACACTGATTGACAATCAACTTCACATGCTGTTGTGCAAATAGAATAGGCAACAGATGGACATTTTTTGGCAATTATCAAGACACCCTCAATAAAGGAGTGGTTCTGCAGGTGGGGACCACAGACCACATCTCAGTACCAATGATTTCTGGCTGATGTTTTGGTCACTTTTGAATGTTGGTTGTGCTTTCACACTCATGGTAGCATGAGACGGACTCTGCAACCCAAACAAGTGGCTCAGGTAATGCAGCTCATCCAGGATGGCACATCAATGCGAGCTGTGGCAAGAAGGTTTGCTGTGTCTGTCAGCGTAGTGTCCAGAGGCTGGAGGCGCTACCAGGAGACAGACCAATACACCAGGAGACATGGAGGGGGCCGTAGGAGGACAACAACCCAGCAGCAGGACCGCTACCTCAGCCTTTGTGCAAGGAGGAACAAGAGGAGCACTGCCAGAGCCCTGCAGAATGACCTCCAGCAGGCCACAAATGTGCATGTGTCTGCACAAACTGTTAGAAACCGACTCCAAGAGGATAGTCTGAGTGCCCGACGTCCAAAGATGGGGGTTTTGCTCACAGCCCTACACCGTGCAGGACACTTGGCATTTGCCACAGAACACCAGGATTGGCAAATTTATCATTGGCGACCTGTGTTCTTCACAGATGAAAGCAGGTTCACACTGAGCACATGTGACAGACGTGACAGATTCTGAAGACGCCGTGAAGACGCCTGTCAGTAATGGTGTGGGGCGGCATTTCTTTGGAGGGCCGCACAGCCCTCCATGTGCTCGCCAGAGGTAGCCTGACTGCCATTAGGTACCGAGAGGAGATCTGCAGACCCATTGTGAGACCATATGCTGGTGCGGTTGGCCCTGGGTTTCTCCTAATGCAGGACAATGCCAGACCTCATGTGGCTGGCGTGTGTCAGCAGTTCCTGCAAGATGAAGGCATTGAAGCTATGGACTGGCCCGACCGTTCCCCAGACCTGAATCCGGTTGAGCAAATCTGGGACATCATGTCTCGCACCATCCACCAATGTCACGTTGCACCACAGACTGTCCAGGAGTTGGTGGATGCTTTAGTCCAGGTCTGGGCGGAGATCCCTCAGGAGAACATCCGCCGCCTCATCAGGAGCATGTCCAGGGGTTGTAGGGAGGTCATACAGGCAAGTGGAGGCCAAACACACAATACTGAGCTACTTTTCCTTGTCTTGAGGCATTTCCACTGAAGTTGGATCAGCCTGTAATTTGATTTTTCACTTTGATTTTCAGCATCATTCCAACTTCAGATTTCAGTGGGATATTAGTTGTGCTTTACGTTGATCATTTTTAGGTTTTATTTTTCTCAACACATTCCACTATGTAATGAATAAAGAGATTTACAACTGGAATGTTTCATTCAGTGATATCTAGGATGTGGGATTTTAGTGTTCCCTTTATTTTTTTGAGCAGTGTATAAATCTTAGGGTTTCCCTAAAAAAGGTGCAGAAAAGCATGAATAGCTGCACTTTGCAGTAATGATATGAGGATGTTGCTATACACATTACACAAATGTCAGACAAACTTGCACAGCAGGAGGATTTGAGCAGAGGGACATAAGTTTTACGATCTTTTCCCACAAAATATTGAATGGAAATTTCTGCTTAATTTGAGCTTTGGAGTCCAGTAGGTGGTCTTAATCAATGATGGACTTCCTTCCTTGTAGGAGAAAGCTAGAAGAGAAGCTATTGGTCAGTGAACAGGACCGCCCACTGGACTGCACAACACAGAACGGGCAGGACTTTACACTGGAAGATTACAAGTTACGGTATATGGATTCTTCTCCCAGAAAACCATTGATGACATGCTATTGGCAAACCTGATGCCAAGTTCAATGTGACAAATTTACTTCAAAGAATCACTTTCACATCACGTTTCTATAACTGCCAGAACACCCACCCAAACTGATCAATGACTGTATATTATCTGCGCAAACTGATTAACTCTACACAAAAGGTTTGGATTTCCATTTGTGATGTGGTTGCAGTAACATGCGCCTGGTGGTCCTGCGACTCCCCCTTAAGCCTCTAACAAATGGTGAAAACAGAAAGATCATGCAATTTTTTCCCCAAGTCCATGTTTAAAAGGAATATGTCTCCAGATTTTAGCTACTCCATCTGAGAGCAGAATACTGTAGGAAAAAGACCATGAATCCAATGATGTATCACTTAGTTTACTAGGTACCACAATTTTAACCGAGTTTTTAGATTTAGCAGAGCTCAGAGAAAGCTGCCCCCGCCCACAGCACAGCTCTCTGTATACATTGTCTGTAGACACTTGAGAGTGACCTGCTAATCAGAGGAGGAGTATGGTTGGACCAGGGCTCAGGTTTAATCTCTCTCTTGGTGATTAAACATTCATTATATGGAAACAGCACACAGCCTGATAAGTGACACATCTGTGTCTCAGCATCTAAATAAATAGCAAAAGCCTGTTGAGTAGGGACATGTGAATGTGGCCTTATGGACATGCATTAGTAAAAATCGATTTTGGAAACCGTTGATTCGCGCATACCCAGAACTTGTCATGGTCACAGTAATATGGTATGTCTCCTGTGTCTGCAGCTGTTCAGTTTAATTATCTGAAATTCTACTGCAAAAATGCCGCAGTGAAAAAAAAGACGTAAAAACCAAAACCCAGAACTGTCGTCTTGTGTTAAAGTCAACTGAGCCGCTCTCCTAAGGCCATCCTAGTACAGGGACTAGTTAGAATGTCGTGCCAAAATGGCACACTGAAGACTGCGCTTGACCTTTTATCAGCTCCACATTCTACACCCTCCTGCCCCCAAGAGAGGTGGACAAGAAAACACTGTACACTGAAGGGCTTCTTCTGCCACTGTCAAAAACGAAAACCAGACATATGACTAATTGATGTGGTTTTTATTCTAGCCCTGATGCTCACTGATGATTGCAAAGACTTGGTACCAGGTTCACAGTGTTGTGCCAAGTCTTTATAAGGTTGCGCCAAGTCTTCATAAAGTTGTGCCATCCATGGTGCCACTTGTGGACAAAGCTGCTGGTAGATGCAAAATGCATGCAGCAAATTATGTGTAAGCACAGGGCTAAATTCACATGAAAAATCATCCAATTTTTATACAGAAAAAAGTTAAATTTTTCTTTTGTATGGTCACTGTTTTTACACATTAACTGAAAATATTATAAAAAGGACAAATGCAGTTTCCTACAGGTGATTCTCATAAAATTAAAATCAAAAAGTCAATTTATTTCAGTTCTTTAATACAAAAAGTGAAACTCATTATATAGAGTCATTACAGACAGAGTGATCTATTTCAAGTGTTTATTTCTGTCAATGCTGATGATTATGGCTTACAGCCAATGAGAACCCAAAAGTCATTGTCTCAGTAAATTAGAATAATTAACAACAAACACCTGAAAAGGCTTTTTAAGCGTTTAAAAAGGTCCCTTAGTCTGTTTCAGTAGGCTCCGCAATCATGGGGAAGACTGCTGACTTGTCAGATGTCCAGAAGGCAGTCGCTGACACTCCACAAGGAGGGAAAGTCACAAAAGGTCATTGCTAAAGAAGCTGACTGTTCACAGAGAGCTGTATCCAAGCATATTAATGGAAAGTTGAGTGGAAGGAAAAAGTGTGGTAGAAAAGATGCACAAGTAACCGAGATAACCACAGCCTTGTAAGGATTGTTAAGAAAAGGCCATTCAATAATTTGGGGGAGATTCACAAGGAGTGGACTGCTGGAGTCATTTCTTCAAGAGCCACCACACACAGACGTATCCAGGACATGGGCTACAAGTGTCACATTCCTTGTGTCAGCCACTCATGACCAATAGACAACACCAGAAGTGTCTTACCTGGGCCAAGGAGAAAAAGAACTCGACTGTTACTCAGTGGTCTAAGGTGTTGTTTTCAGATGAAAGTAAATTTTGCATTTCATTTGGAAATCAAGGTCCCAGAGTCTAGAGTGGAGAGGCCACAATCCAAGCTGCTGGAGGTCTAGTGTGAAGTTTCCACAATCAGTGATGGCAGGGCTGGCTCCAGGTTTTTGAGGGCCCCGGGCGAAAGAGTCTCAGTGGGCCCCCCCTTTAACACATACCCCGATTCATGATCGCATATAAACACAGCCATGTAGTATATAACACTGCCCACGTAGTATATAGCAGCCCACGTAGTATATAGCACAGCCCACGTAGTATATAGCAGCCCACGTAGTATATAGCAGCGCAGCCCACGTAGTATATAGCAGCGCAGCCCACGTAGTATATAGCAGCGCAGCCCACGTAGTATATAGCAGCGCAGCCCACGTAGTATATAGCAGCGCAGCCCACGTAGTATATAGCAGCGCAGCCCACGTAGTATATAGCAGCGCAGCCCACGTAGTATACAGCAGCGCAGCCGAGCCCACGTAGTATATAGCAGCGCAGCCCATGTAGTATATAGCAGTGCAGCCCACATAGTATATAGCAGCGCAGCCCACATAGTATATAGCAGCGCAGCCCACGTAGTATATAGCAGCGCAGCCGAGCCCACATAGTATATAGCAGCGCAGCCGAGCCCACGTAGTATATAGCAGCGCTGCCCACGTAGTATATAGCAGCGCAGCCCACGTAGTATATAGCAGCGCAGCCCACGTAGTATATAGCAGCGCAGCCCATGTAGCATATAGCAGCGCAGCCCACGTAGTATATAGCAGCGCAGCCCACGTAGTATATAGCAGCGCAGCCCACGTAGTATATAGCAGCGCCACTCACTCAGGCACTGGTAGGAGCTCCTCCGGAATCTGCCTCATAAGTTCAGCACTGCAGCCAGCCAGGGGCGGAGAGCAGAGCAGAGAACATGCTCTCTCAGCCCACACACAATGTCACACTGGCTGCCTTTCCTTAACCCCTATGTGTGCCTGCCTGGCTGCACTGACTAAGTGAGAAGATGCTTGTGTCAGAGCTGGCACATAGGGGTTAAGAGAACGCAGCCAGCAGTGACTTTGTAGGCGGAGAGAGCATGTTATCTCCTGCTCTGCTCTCCCAGCTGTACCTATGACAGTGTGAGTGGGCCCCCCTCTCTCCCCAGGGCCCCGGCATTTGCCCGCTGTGCCGGGTGCTGACGCCGGCCCTGAGTGATGGTTTGGGGAGCCATGTCATCTGCTGGTGTAGGCAGCACATCCGTATACCAGGAAATTTTAGAGCACTTCATGCTTCCCTCTGCCGACAAGCTTTTTGGAGATGGAAATTTCATTCTCCAGCAGGACTTGGCACCTGTCCACACTGCCAAAAGTACCAATACCTGGTTTACAAACAACAGTATCACTGTGCTTGATTGGCAGCAAACTCGCCTGACCTTAACCCAATAGAGAATCTATGGAGCATTATCAAGAGGAAGATGAGAGACAGCAGACCCAACAATGCAGACGAGCTGAAGGCTGCTATCAAAGCCACCTGGGCTTCCATAACCCCTCAGCAGTGCCACAGGCTGATCGCCTCCATGCCACACCGCATTGATGCAGTAATTGATGCAAAAGGAGCCCCGACCAAGTACTGAGTGCATTTACTGAACATACATTTCAGTAGGACAACATTTCAAATTTTAAAATCATTTTGTCAAGCTGGTGTTATAAAGTATTCTAATTTACTGAGATAATGACTTTTGGGTTTTCATTGGCTGTAAGCCATAATCATCAACATTAACACTTGGAATACATCACTCTGTTTGTAATAACTCTATATAATATATGGGTTTCACTATATATAAGTGTTTTCTTTATCCCAAATCTGGCAAACACAGCTCTGCTCCAGCACTCACTCTCTGTATAGCATCGTCCACGGCAATCTGCAGGGCAGAAATACCGTCATGCTGCTTCTCAGCATAACATCAGTCTGCTGATTGTCTAATAAGACATCAAAGGCCTAAATGAATCAGAAAGCTGAGCCCGGCCCCGAGCCACTGCTTAGCATATCTGGACTCCATTATTATAACCGGGCTTCTGTCACCATGGCAACAGGCTCTTCCAGATTGCTCCTCATTGGGGAATATAGGATTGTAAACAGCGCAGATGCCGTTGTTATCCACGAGAAGATGCGCCCGCACCGGAGGATCTCACTAACATAATCCCATAACCACAGATCTTCCATCGCTACTAAAAGGAGAAGAAGATGCTTAGCCAGCAATAAAACCCTCGGCGGAGATTTCTGGTACAAACAGTGCCCACTTCTCTTCCCGAGCATGACCTGCCTGCAGCGCTCCTCCAACACTCGCACCGCAGGCGGCCCAGAACATTAGGAACTTGGCAATCAATTACAGCATCCTCACTCGCTGCAGAGCTTCCAACCTGCGCACTGCACTGCATCAGCAGACTGCCGGGGACGAGGAGCGGCTGTCAGCTACCCTCTGCCTGCTTGTGGCCTGGTAGTAATTACTGTCCAGGAAGGATAGACATAATGGTGACTAGCCAGGCCACTCACACCACAGAATCCCGTGATTACAAGAGGTTCTGCAGCAGATACACGTATACTGTACATTAACCAAATAAGGCAAAGATCCATGTATTGCAATGTAATCAAAGTGCAGGAAAAACGAACAAAGATATATAAATCATCTAAAACAATACTTGTCTAATGGAAGATCAATCCTCTGCGGAGGCCAAACTTAGAAAGGGTTTTACGGAATTAAAAATATTGATGGTCTGTCCTTAGGATAGAAAATCACTATCAGATCAGCTGATTGTAAAGGCCGCCCCGGCAAGTGCCACATCTCCTTCATTAGCCCTGTATGTTTTGCAGTGGCTGCTTCTAATATTGCAGATCACACCAAATGGGTCCAAGAGACCATAAGTTGCAGTACCAGGCACAGACACTGGAGAAAGGAAGGCGCTGCTGATCCTAGTAAACAATGAGAGTGACTGACACTTGCCGGAGAGGCCCCATTAGTAGACCAAGTTTGCTCCTAATGAATCTGATATTAATAACCAATCATAAGAACACACCATTATTACAGTTCTGGGGGGAAAAAATGCTTTAAAAGGGGTATTTCCATCTCCAAGAACCCATCCTAATATGTAATAGATGTAATAATTATATTAGCCAATACCTGCAATTAGAAATGTAGTATAGTTCTTCTGATTCGCTGTGTCGCTTACCCCATGTGCAGGGCATTGCAGTAGCTTAGGTATCCATGGTTACAACCACTCATAACGACAGTTTGCTGTTCATGGTCATAACCATGGGTACCTAAGCTACTACAATGCCCTGCACATGGGGTAAGCAACATAGCGAATCAGAGGAACTATACTACATTTCAAATTAGAGGTATGTGCTAATATTATTATTACACGTACTACATATTGGGATCGGATCTTGGAGAATACCCTTTTAATTAGAATTTAGCAAAAAGTTTTACCGCCGGACCCTGGTCCTAAAGCCATGTCATTGTAGTCCTGTGGTCAGTGGACCAGAGCCCTGTGGCCCACATACTGTCTGAGGGCGTCCCTGGCGCAGCTTCTGATTAATAAATCCAGTACACCATCATTACATTGTGGCACAATGCATACGACAAAGCTAACATCTACTAATCAGAAGAGGTGATGGGGATGTCAAACAGAACGAGGCTTACAGGGATCTGGTCCAGCAGGCTTAGGCTTCTTTCACAATCCGTCGTTTTGGGGAAAAAACGGATCCGGCAAATGTGCCCGCAGGATGCGATGTTTTTCCCCATCTAGACTTGTATTAGCGACGGACTGCGACGGATGGCCACATGTCGCACCCATCGTGCAACGGATCTGTCGTGTTTTGGCGGACCGTCGGCACGAAAAAAACTTTCAAGTGAACGTTTTTTTCGTACGTCGCGTCCGCCATTTCCTACCGCGAATGCACGGCCGAAACTCTGCCCCCTCCACCTCGGACTTCAGAACTTCAGAATGGGCAGCGGATGCATTGAAAAACTGCATCCGCTGCCCACGTCGTGCACAAATTTCACAACGTGCGTCAGTACGTCGGGCTGACGCAAGTGTGAAAATAGCCTTAGGCTGGGGTCACATTGCGTTTTGGTCAGAGCGCTAACGGACAGCGTTGCACGGCGAAATTAACGCCATGCAACGCGTCCGTTAGCGCTCCCATTGCTCGCAATGTACCAGCGCATTGCTAGCGCGTGTCATTTTCGGCACGCGCTAGCGACGCGCCGGTCTTTTGTAGCGCGCCTCGGACGCTGCTTGCAGCGTCCGTGGCGCGCCCGAGGTCCGTTCCCCGCTCTCGCAGATCGGGGATCTGCGAGAGCGGGGACGTTAACGCGACCCCGAAACGCGACCCTTTAAAAACATTGCGTTAGCGCAATCCGCTAGCGCTAAACGGATTGCACTAACGCAATGTGACCCTAGCCTTAGACTACCAACATGGCCACCGGGACAGCATCCTGTGAATATTTTTTGCTCATCAGTGGCCTTAAAATGAAATATTTCAATAAGCAGATATGTATCAACTATATCCCACATTGATACTCTGAATTTTAGCTTGTGAGCAGGGCCCTCATTCCCCTTGGTATCTGTTTTATGTGATTATTGTTATTCCGTAATGTCTTCTATTGTCTGTACAAGTCCCCTTTAAGATGTAAAGTGCTGCGAAATATGTTGGCGCTATAGAAATAAAATTATTATTATTAATATTAATACAAAGAACTTTTTTCACTGAGAGAAACCAACAAAAACTACTGCATTGTTTGTAATGTGCAAAGGTTTGTGTACCCTACCACTAGGTACTGCACCAAATTTGTTTTTCCAACTCTTCCATACAGTCTGAGTGGTTCTCAATTCACCTTGCAAGTGTTTAAGGTAATGGATACCAATGACATGGAAAAAATGAAAAAAAAATTTTTCACTTGATAGTGGTTACTTTTGGATAATAAAATAGCACTGTCTTCATCCTTTCATTCATTTTAGGATCCCCTGATATACAGCTGATCCAAGTTTCAGCTTTTTCTCTTGTTGGAGTGTCCCTCTCAGTAATATAGGCTGGATATGACCTTTTGTGTGTCCATGATGCTGCTTTGTTGACGTGTTCCAGCAGAGCTCCAATACTGAACTTACCTCCTCTCCATGGGGCTTCCCCCTCTTCTCTATAGCCTGATTTATCTGTTCTTCATAAAACTTTAGATATTTTCTCCTCTATCCCCTCCACCTCCACTCTAAGGCCATGTTCACACGTTGTGTTTTTGGTGCATTTTTCTCTGCCCTCTTGCCAGTTAAAAAATGCTGTCTGAAGGTGTACAAAGCAAACAATATTAGACAAGGACTGTGAAAGCCATTTCTGCATCATAATGTTCATTTAATATCCAACTCCAGCTTTGTTTCATCACTGACTGAGGGGCATTGGCTCCTAGGAGTCATTAATGTTTACAGGAATCCATTCTTCTCACTATCAGCACAATATATCCACTGGTTATCCGTGATAACATCATGTTACCTGGCCTTTGGGTGTTTCGGCAATGCCGTAATTTAATAAATGAAGTGATCTTGATTCTGTGACTGCCCCTTTAATGGCAGAGCAGACCCCTCCTGGTAATAGCCGGCCCAGTGTACGGCTTAATCAATTTTTCATAGCCCATTTCTGCATAAGATTTGCTCAGCAGATCCTGTCTGTACAGTCAGATGAGCTTTTGTTCTATTGTGCTCCACGGAGGAGAAATAACGTCTGTACGCGGCTAAATTACTGCATTTACAGTACAGCGTACACCTCACTTCAGTTTTACAGACTTACGCAGACCAAGTAGGTAATTGCTAAAGTCAGGAAAGCTGAGCACATAAAATGACAAGACTTACAAAAAAAAACCCACCGGGAACAAAGATCAAAAGTGCAAAAAATAATGTGACCACAAGAATCACAATGCTCCAATTAATGTCTATGGACTGAGCCGGGTCTGTTTAGTATTCTGCATACCCTAAAATCCAAATTAGGTGATCAGCAATCTTTATAACAAAAAAAAGCCAATTAACCTATAAATAAGATACACTCCATTCAGCCGAATCCTCAAACATGGCAAGTCACTTCTGCGCTGCGTGGTCATGGCACTGAGTGATGGTCGTTGTAAGAAGGTTCATGGTGCTCATGACACGGAGTTCACTCACTAGAAATATCCGACATATTGGACGCACAATATACAACATACAAGACTTTGGGGTTTCTAGAACTCGAATGATGGGGGACAGAGTTATATATAATAGGTAGTTTGCGCTACACTAACCCATAGCAACGTTGCTGCTGTGAGGAACTAACAATTGACAACTGGCCGTGGACAAGTTACACCCTTGGCCAAAGCAAGACAGACTGCTAGCTCACTGAGGTGTCAGGTTATACAGCGTATTTATTATACTATATGGAGGAGCACTCAACACAGTGAGGCACACACAGACTTGTGCTGCAGCTTTAATCAACTGTTATTCCTTAGTGCAGTGCTGGATGCACAGCCACACAGCTCAGTACTGCTGTATACTATCCTCCTAGCTACTTTATTTTGTGTTCCTGCTTGTGAGCACATGCTACACAGAGAAAGAAGAGCAGGGATCCCTCTGTTTCAGGATGCTGTATATGGGAGACATAGTAGCAGCTATTTTACTACCATTAGATCAAGAAAGAACTGAACATTACAGAAATAGCTTGAGGAGAAAAATATTAAAACACTCAGTATAGAGGTCATAAAAGTCAGAAATTGTGTTACTAATCATCAACCCAAGAACGCTTATTTTGAAGAGTGACCTGATAAAATGGGTCACAAGGGTCAGACCCCCATGATCATACATTTATGACCTATCCTGTAGATCTACTGGCTGCCTACCTAGGAAATAGAGCGTCAATGAACGTATTAATTCCCACCTCTACAGAACATGATCGTAAACCCTTTCTGAACCAGAAGGAAATCTTTTCAATTGTTTGCTCTGTAGATTTTCCTTTTACAGAAGTAGTTCAGCACCAAGTCATGTCGCTGCCCCTAAACAAGTAACTGCGCAGCTATAAAATGCAGAAAGTACTGAATAAAAAGCCGCTAATTAGTCATTTGAGAGATGCATCCTGAAACATGACCCAGGTTTACCTCAAATTCTTCAACAGGAAAAAAACAACTTTGTATTCTGTAGTAAAAGTCTGAAAAATCATCAGCTCCATGGAACAACAACATGAGACCAAAAGGAGCAGCTCAAGGGTCATGACGAGCGAGAAAACATGGTTAAGTGGGTCAGTGATATCCATGAAGGCCAAATGAGACAACTAAAGGCTAATTGCCAGGTATATGTACATGTAATATTCATGAGCGCAGCAGTGAGCACAGTGGGTGCAGCCGCTCGCTCCGATCATTATATACGGTAAGTATGGGAATTACGTGGGAGGTGAATGACAAGTTCTCCTGAGTAGGATGCAAGGTGCGCACTCTGCTGATGTCACCTGCCATCTTCTTCTGCAGCAACTTCACGGCGCTGGTAAATTTCAGTGTGCAGAATACACGACCGTACCCATAATTACTGGGATATTTATTATTTATTGAGTATTGTACAAAAACAACGCCACGTGTCCGTAAATTGTGTGTGACTTGTCGCCAGGAACATTGACTTCAATGGAGCCGACCTGTAATACCACACAACCTGTGTTAAAGATTTTGGAAGAAAGCAGCCATGTCATTATAATCCTGGACTACTCCATAATAAATGCACAAAACGACTGTTCAAACCAACCACAGGCACTTGGTGCTCCCGGTGTGTACATTCCCACTTTCTTACTTTACAAGCATTTCCACCATTTCTCTTCTTTATTTGACAGCTCTGGCTTCACAGGAGGACAGAAATAAATTGAAAACAAGTAAATGGGGCGGTGCACTAACTATTAGGCCACGCCAAGTATTGCACCGAGGCATGTGCTTTGTTTGAACAGTTATTTTGTGCTGACAGACTCCCCTAGAGTCACTACTTTTTCGATGCTATGTTCTGTCAATGATGGCGGCCAGGACCGGATCACAGTCTGCAGTGTCCTGTAGGCAGGGTAATATCAGATGAACACACCACCCATGTTTTGGAAAGAGAAAAAAGCAGTATAAAAATTTGATAATACTGCCGAAATAATAGTGCTACCTGGTGCCCAAATGAGGACCCATTTTGATAATGAATAGTGGAAGGGCTTTTCTGTAGCCATAGGGGAAAGGGCAGCCAAATTCTGCTGATGGTACCAGACTAGGTGGATTTTCATGCCGTGGTTTTCCAGTTTACTAGAATACGGTATATAACCAGAGCCAATCTCCCTGAAAACATCGAAAACCAGCACCCACACTGCATTTACCAAAGCAAATAACAGGGACATGGATTTGTAGAACATGAAGCAATTTCTCGTCTTCTCCATTCTTCAGGCTGTTGCACAATGTTCCTTTCCGTCTCCACAGAGAATTATGTGCATAGATTGATAATCAGAAAGAGGTGGATGCTCAATCGAAAACCAAGACACCATGTAAAATGGTGCCTATGTACAATGTAGGCCACAAAGCGCTGTCTGATACGCTGCATAATGGCCACTACCTCCCATCAGAGGACTCTGACTTATGGTGGAGACTATCAGACCTGCCAAAATGGCTTATGGAGGCTCCAAACACGACCAAAATGAAAATTCAGGGGATCATAGATGTAAGAAGACCGTACAAATGAGACACATAGCCAGATGGCTGAACCATTTTTATGCAGACGCTGCTGTACACAAGTTGGGCCACACTGGTACATTTCTTCTAGCCATACATGTCCAATGACACGAGTGAAGGATGAACCATCTTTCTGGGAAAGATCTTACATGGACTAGTAACTATCAGTTGAAAATTTTCAGCACAGTTGACTTCTTTCCAGACACGGACGGTGTGCCATTCCTCGGCTGGGTCGGTTTTGTTTAAATGACCCCAACTGACTGTTTGGGTTGAAATTGGCCTTTTTGATGAACTAAAACGTGTCCATACATATTAAAGAGATTGGTTGGCAGTCAGACCGTATCTCCGAAATGCCTTGCTCATGCACGCTCTGCTCAGTTGAGTGGCTTCAATGGGGAGAAAAGAGTAAGGCTGGGTTCACATTGCATTTATATGGCATGTTAGATTGACTGCGTTACACCGCGGCATAACGCGATATAACGCAGTCCGTTAACGCTGCCATTAACCCCTATTTCGGGCGCATCGCCAACGCATGCCATAATGGGCGTGCGCTAGCGATGTGCTGTAATTGAGTGACGGACCCTCGGATGCGGGCTGCAGCTTTTCCGGGTCCGTCACCGCTAGTGCAGAGAGAGCATCTGCTAGCTCCATCTGGGCTAGCGCGATCGCATTTCGGCACTTGCGTTAACGCAGTCCATTTAACGCATGCGTTGAACGGGCTGCTTTAATGCAATGTGAACCTAGTAAAACACCTCTAGGACAGGCTAATCTCACAAGGAAAGAAAAGGATCAGGCTCGTCCAGTCCTTCTACTACCACATTACCCGTCAAAAGGCTTTAGACTCGTTTGTATGGGCACTTTCACCTACAGATATACAGGGTTTATTTCACTCTGCACCAATTAATCTGGTTACCAGAAGCAGTACACAGCGTATACAGCAAGAAACTACTAGTTTGTATGTGCATATTTAAAGTGCACCTACCTCATCTACATATACAATGGCAGGACCCGGGCCCTTAGGAGGGTAACTCGTGGCATTACCAGGCCGCAGGTATAGCTTCCCTTGTTAATTTGTGGTGGGACAGAGTTTTCCCGCCATTTTTTTATATATATTCTGAGGAGAGACATTGGTGGTGGGCCTGTCCAGTCAGCTGCACGTTGCTGGGTGAAGGGTAGCTTTCTCCCCAGTGAGGTGCGCAGATAAGACAGCCAGTCTGGGATGAAGGAATGAAGAGGGGGCAGAGATGAGGGGAAGTGGTCTTTCCTCATCACTGCCATACCTAAAGGGCTGACCGCCCTCTCTCACTTACTTATATTTCGTCACGCACCTGTGGGCAAATCATTCAGGGAACTGAGCGGACAGCATGATGGTGAATGGTAAACGGGCTTGAGCTTTGGCTAAGCTGCGGTATGGTTTATGAAGTTATTGAGTTATATAGTTAAATTTAATAAAGGCCGTACCCAAAACCTTCCATTTAAGAGTCAACGTGTCCTGTATTTTATTATGCTGATATTTATTGCCTTAAAGGTCTTTAGTATGTACAGATCATAGGCTGTGTAATGCCAGTCTGTACAAACCTTGCCATCATTATAGGGACTGTCAGCACAGAACAACTGTTCAACCCATGGCAGACAAACATTTAATTATACATTGCCACCTGCTGGTTTTCCATATCTCTTCCCTTCTCTATGAAGCCAGAGCTGTGGGGTGGGAGCTAGAGCAGGTGGGGAGGTGTATATAAATGATTGGCCCCGCCATGATACACCGAGTGGCGGGAATTAGTTTGAACAGTGCTGACAGCGTCCCTTTAACAAAAGTGTCTGATATTAAAGGGTTTTTCTACTAATGGACATAGGGTAGTGAGATGAAATGCGGCGCTAGTCCGGAAAGAAAGTATAGATTTTTGTTTGTTTAGTGAAGCAGTCTGCAGCAATTAAGAAGGGGATGTCCACAATTAGAAGTAAAGGCTATACCTAATAGCTGCACATCCAACTCTTCCCTGGTTTCAGCCCTGCTTCAACATATCTTTTACACCGGGATCTGAAAAAATATGTTTGTTTTTCTCATCTAAAACTGATCTATTGCGGCTGAGAATAAATATACAAAAAGTGAACATGAGGTTCTTAGTGTAATATTCCGATCAGACTGTATGAGGACCACTGCCACGTGGCGGGGACCCTCTCAGTGGATCCCTGACCTAAAAGGTGCAGCACCATGAGCGAAACACTCCCTCGATGACCATGCACCAGCAGGACTAATGACCTAGGGCCTGAAAGCACTAATGCTGCAAGGCCGAGTGCCCATGTATCCAGGTCACACCACCCCACAGACACAGCAACCGTGGCCACCACACAGCTCTAAGTCACATCTCAAGTCAGAGACCCCTTAGGTGTTCGCCGTGACGAAATGTCATCTATACCGCCATCCACTTCTCATGCACCCATTAGTGCAGTAGGACATTTGCACAGCTCTGCAGCGCCACCTACTGGTCCAGTAGTGGATGTTCATAATCTGCAGCTGTGTACAGAAATGACAGCATCTAGGCATTATTTTTGGGGTATAAACTCCTCAGAAAAAGAATAATGTTAAGAAGTATTGTCCTATACAACAAGGAGACTACTACTATGTATAAATAATGCAAAAAATCTTAATTGAGTCATCATGTTAGGGCATGTTAGGTTAGGCTATGGGTTGAACTAGATGGACTTATAGTCTTCCTTCAACCTTAACTATTGTTGTATTGAAAAGTACCGAGAAAACAATAAAATACAGGGAAAGGCAACATGATGCAGGATAAGGTATGTGGTATATTCGGTATGTCGTAGATAACTGCTATGCTGCAATCATTTCTTACATTAATTGTTGTGAAAGTGCAAATGGATAGACAACAACAGGTGAGGGAAGAACTAACAAGACTCATCCAAGGCACCTTATATATCCTAGTTCAAAGAAAAAAAGTTTAGGAGTGTCAAATGGAAAAAAAAAATCATGAAAGAATAATGTTGTTCATATAACTCCACTCCAAAATGAAAGAACAATATAAGCAATTCAGGATAGCTAAAATGGCCTTGTGTCCACCAAAGACCACCCCTGACGCGCGTTTTCATCAGATATACTTGGGTGATCAGAACTGTATTTCACTCTGCGAACTGGACAGTCTAGAAAACCTAAAAAAGAGAAAGAGAATATCTGCGCTGGAAAAAACAAACACTAGAGGACCATAAAAACTAATAAATACATACGTGGATCTCACAAAAAAGAAGACTCAAACCGTGTTAGGATATAAATAAAACTAAAACTAAAAACAACACTATATGCAACTGGGAGAACAACCTACTACCGCCAAATGTATAAAAAATAAATAATAAACACTATAGTGTCACTACCTGCCAGAGTCGTCCAGGGAGGATAAGGATAGATGCAATATAGTAGGTTGAAGTATCCCGGTGTGGTGTAGAGAAAAGTCCGTGACAAATGGCCACTATGCAGGAAGCGGTGGAGCGGCTCGTTCCGATATCCTTAGATACTAGCAATACCCGGAGGAGGCCAGGTGAAAAGAGTATCGCAAATGGTCCGGTACGGATCAAGGTGGTAGACACTGCCCCGGCCGGTGGCAGCGCTAGCTGGCATTCAATGTGGCGTGTCCACGCTGCTATACAGAGCCGTTAGGTGTACTGCAGGCGCAGGACCTAATGTGACGTCACAATCACGTGAAGAATCACGTGATGGGCTACAGGAAGAGCTTAGGACCAATTCCTTCCTACGCGTTTCGGAGAAAAAACGATCTCCTTCCTCAGGGATGATCCTATAGCAAGTAGAGCGCTCTTATATAGTTAGCGGTGGACAGGTAGCCATATTAGGAATTGAACGCAAACAACTCGATCTCGCTATTGAGACCTCTTGGGATTAACGTATCCAATAGAAAAATCATTTTCGTCTCTTCCCTTGACATTTCTTTAATGAAGTCCCCCCCTCTCCAGCAATTTTGTACTATTTTAAGGCCAGTAAAGATAGTTCCATGGATAGATCCTCCATGATGAGTCAGAAAATGTTTGGAGAGGGGATGCCCAACAAATTTTTTCTTTATATTTCTAAGGTGTTCATTAATCCTTATGTGAAGGGCTCTTTTAGTTCTACCTATATATACCTTTTCACAAGGACAAGTGATTGCATAAATAACCCCCTTGGTGTTACAAGAAATAAAATTCCTAATCCTCCAATTGATGGTACCTTTCTCAAATAGATGTTGTTTCCTACTTTTTAACAATATGCATGGTTTGCATTTTAGACATGGAAAAAAACCTTGAGGTGTATTTGTATGTAAATGAGTAGGGGAAAGAGTACGTGGAACTGTCGGAGCTATCTTGTTACCCAGATTAAGGGCTTTTTTGTAGATAAACAAGGGACGTTTTGGAAGCTTATCCCCAATCACCTTGTCCTCTTTTAGGATATCCCAATATCTATTTACAATGTTTCTGAACAGGTGAGTATTAGCACTATATCTGGTGATAATTGGAATTTTCTCCAACCATCCTTTTGTACTAGTTTTTTCTTTGGTTTGCAAGAGACCCGATCTTGGTAGTACCTGTATTTTAGATTGTATGCGTTTTATTTTATCTCACAACTATTTTAAATATAATGCGCACTACTACTCCCAGCAATGGGGTACTGCCATGGGTACCAGATTCGCACCCAGTTACGCTAACCTCTACGTGGGTAAATGGGAGCTTGATACCATCTATGGGAACTCCCCCTGGGGTGCGAATCTGGTACTCTGGCAAAGATTCATTGACGACATTGTTTTTATCTGGTCTGGTGGTCCCGATTCTCTGTCCGATTTTATTGGTAATTTAAATAAAAATTCATATTTTTTAAATTTTACGGGAACCACCAGTACCTTTTCTATCAATTTTCTAGATTTGAACATCTTTATTGAAAATGGTATCATCCATACTAGAACTTTCCATAAACCTATTGATGGCAACAACTATATATCCTTGGATAGTTGCCACCTTCCCAATTGGCTGTTAAATGTGCCCAAAAGTCAGATGATCAGGGCACAAAGAAATTGTTCCCGTGAGCAAGATTTTATGCAGGAATCCAAAAATCTTATGGACAAATTTCTACAGAAAGGCTACTCCCGTAGCTCTTTGTGCTCGGCTATAAACCAGGTACAGGAACTACCAAGATCGGGTCTCTTGCAAACCAAAGAAAAAACTAGTACAAAAGGATGGTTGGAGAAAATTCCAATTATCACCAGATATAGTGCTAATACTCACCTGTTCAGAAACATTGTAAATAGATATTGGGATATCCTAAAAGAGGACAAGGTGATTGGGGATAAGCTTCCAAAACGTCCCTTGTTTATCTACAAAAAAGCCCTTAATCTGGGTAACAAGATAGCTCCGACAGTTCCACGTACTCTTTCCCCTACTCATTTACATACAAATACACCTCAAGGTTTTTTTCCATGTCTAAAATGCAAACCATGCATATTGTTAAAAAGTAGGAAACAACATCTATTTGAGAAAGGTACCATCAATTGGAGGATTAGGAATTTTATTTCTTGTAACACCAAGGGGGTTATTTATGCAATTACTTGTCCTTGTGAAAAGGTATATATAGGTAGAACTAAAAGAGCCCTTCACATAAGGATTAATGAACACCTTAGAAATATAAAGAAAAAATTTGTTGGGCATCCCCTCTCCAAACATTTTCTGACTCATCATGGAGGATCTATCCATGGAACTATCTTTACTGGCCTTAAAATAGTACAAAATTGCTGGAGAGGGGGGGACTTCATTAAAGAAATGTCAAGGGAAGAGACGAAAATGATTTTTCTATTGGATACGTTAATCCCAAGAGGTCTCAATAGCGAGATCGAGTTGTTTGCGTTCAATTCCTAATATGGCTACCTGTCCACCGCTAACTATATAAGAGCGCTCTACTTGCTATAGGATCATCCCTGAGGAAGGAGATCGTTTTTTCTCCGAAACGCGTAGGAAGGAATTGGTCCTAAGCTCTTCCTGTAGCCCATCACGTGATTCTTCACGTGATTGTGACGTCACATTAGGTCCTGCGCCTGCAGCACACCTAACGGCTCTGTATAGCAGCGTGGACACGCCACATTGAATGCCGGCTAGCGCTGCCACCGGCCGGGGCAGTGTCTACCACCTTGATCCGTACCGGACCATTTGCGATACTCTTTTCACCTGGCCTCCTCCGGGTATTGCTAGTATCTAAGGATATCGGAACGAGCCGCTCCACCGCTTCCTGCATAGTGGCCATTTGTCACGGACTTTTCTCTACACCACACCGGGATACTTCAACCTACTATATTGCATCTATCCTTATCCTCCCTGGACGACTCTGGCAGGTAGTGACACTATAGTGTTTATTATTTATTTTTTATACATTTGGCGGTAGTAGGTTGTTCTCCCAGTTGCATATGGTGTTGTTTTTAGTTTTAGTTTTATTTATATCCTAACACGGTTTGAGTCTTCTTTTTTGTGAGATCCACGTATGTATTTATTAGTTTTTATGGTCCTCTAGTGTTTGTTTTTTCCAGCGCAGATATTCTCTTTCTCTTTTTTAGATTTATCTATGTTTTTGCGGGTGGGTGGTTCCGCTACTATATCTGCTGCAGGTTTTTTCCGAGTGTGAGCGCTACAGGTCTCTTTTTTGTTTTTAGTCTAGAAAACCTTTCTAGTATACGATTTATACAGAATAATTCACGTTCACCATTATTCCCAGGGAACTATCTGATTTAGATCCTGCTCCCATCGCTCCATGCATGGCAGTGTCTCCTTTAATGTGGTCGTTACTGGTGATCCTTATACATGAAGGAAAGACTTACTTTCTGTTGTCCTTAAGAATTTGGAGACCCAAGCCTGAGCTTCCTTATTTTCTCTAATATGTTACCCTTTAGCTGTAAATAAGGGAAATTTTCCTTAACATCCACACCACAATTTACACAATTTAAAGAAAGCAGCAAAAACGTTTCGCATTCAGAGATTGTCTGCTGAGCGGACCGGGCGCGTCCTACACTTCCCTAACATAAAAATGCAATGTACTAACTGCATTGTATGCAAGTACACATACATATAAATCTGGCTTCATGTCCATGAGATGGACTCAGGCAGTGGTTGTTAAAGGGGTTGCCCAGAACTTTTCAAAATTGGGCAAAGTATAGAAAATGAGAAAATATGCATTATTCAGTTACTCAACCCCCCACCATTCCCAGCACCGCCACCCCGATTGCCCCATCCAAACACTGACCACTGAGGTCATATCCTGTACATGCCGGCATGAGTGCTGTTGATATTGACTGGCTGCAGCGGTCACAAGACAGACAGAAGAATTGTGTACAAAGAAAGAGGCTTCTGATTGGCACCAAAGAGCCCAAGTGGCGGTATCAATTATAGGCATAAGAGAGGCAGGTGGTAAGAAAATTATCTTTATTGTATTTAAAGGGACACTGTCACCTGAATTTGGAGGGAACAATCTTCAGCCATGGAGGCGGGGTTTTTGGGTGTTTGATTCACCCTTTCCTTACCCGCTGGCTGCATGCTGGCTGCAATATTGAAGTTCATTCTCTGTCCTCCATAGTACATGCCTGCACAAGGTGCAATCTTGCCTTGCGCAGGCATGTACTATGGAGGACAGAGAATGAACTTCAATCCAATATTGCAGCCAGCATGCAGCCAACGGGTAAGGAAAGGGTGAATCAAACACCCAAAAACCCCGCCTCCATGGCTGAAGATTGTTCCCTCCAAATTCAGGTGACAGTGTCCCTTTAAGTGCAAGAAAAGGAGGGACATAAAAGCACTTAAAAAAGGGGATGGAAAAGTCAGGGGGGGGGAATGACGACCAACTATACAAAGTCCACATTATGATAATGGACATATGACAATGTATTATAGCATATCACTCAGGAACAGTATAATGCCTAGTGACAAGCCTATCCAACAACGTATAAGTAAGCTATCCCAAGATGGAAATATCTGTAATGGAAGTCACATCAAGGAATCGACAAATAACCTGATGTAAAACCGCTCGGCAGAGTAACAAAAATAGGAGGGAGGAGAGTACTAAGCCCCACGCATTACGCCACCATGTAGAAGATGGTGCTCTGGTCAAATGAGACCAAAGAAGAACTTTTGGGGCTAAATGCAAAACATGTGTGAAAACGAACATGGCATATCACTCTAAAAACACCATCCCCACTGTCATACATGGTGGTGGCAGCATCATGCTGTGGGGATGCTTTTCTTCAGTAGGGACAGGGAAGCTGGTCAGAATTGATAGGAAGATGGATGGAGCTAAATACTGGATGAAACTGGAGGAAAACCTGTTAGAGGCTGCAAGAGACTTGAGACTGGGGCGCAGGTTCACCTTCAAGCAGGATATAAACAGATCACGAGAGGTACAATGGATGGTTTAGATTTAAAAAAAAAATCACGTATGTGAAAGGCCTAGTCACAGTCCAGACCTAATTCCCACTGAGAATCTGAGGCTAGACCTGAAAATTACTGTTCACAGTCGTTCGCCATCCAGTCTCACAGTCATGTCTCATTAAAAAAAAAAATACATTTTCCAAGTGTGTTTAGATGGTTACATGAACTGACGTGAGTCCAGTGTGCGGGTACAGCACATTTTTAGGAAGCAATTCTTTTTAACTGACCAGAAGCAGAAACATATGGACATGGATAAAAAAAAGCCAGTAAGTTAGGTCCCAGCAGCAGATTTATGGCTACGCCACTCAGTGGACTAATTTAATGAATGCAATTCAGCAAAGCGCTCGGCACATCCAGCTCTTAGCGGAGAGCGCAGCCCTCTGGCCACAATATGTAACAGCACATCGGGAAAAACACAGAACCCTTGCTGCATTCCTACCATAAGAGAGCATTCACATGGTTATTTTTCTGTGTTTTATCTGTGCTTTGCAGAGATAGAACTGGGGAACATCACAATTTTTGGTGTTATTTATGTTATTTTATGTTATTGATGCAGGCTGAGTGTCGACACAATAACATAAAAAGACAAAAAGAAAATTCTTTTAGAAATAGTTTTGATCTGACTCATGGATGAATAATAAAAGTTATATTTTGAGTCACAGAGGAAAGTGAATAGCGGCACCTGTATTAAAGTGTTATTCCTTTGTACAGAGGAATTGAGCCGGATTATAGAGCCTTTATCAGCATAAATGTCCAATTTGGAGGTGCTCAGCATATATCAACATGTAGATCAAAATAATTCAGAAAAAGGTATGTGGCACTCACCATGGCACCTTGAATGAAAAGTTATTTATTTCATGACTTTCATCTTAGACGGTAAAGTCCAGAGGAGAGCGGGGAGAGAGGACGACGGCTGTTTCGTGTTACCAAGCTTCAATGGGTCCAGGTGAATCCTGGACCTAAGATGAAAGTCATGAAATAAATGACTTTTCATTCAAGCTGCCATAGTGAGTGCCGCATAGTTTTTTCTGAATTATTTAAAGATATATTTTTAGAGCACTTCATTCCTCCCTCTGCCGACAAGCTTTTTGGAGATGGAAATGTCATTCTCCAGCAGGACTTGGCACCTGTCTACACTGCCAAAAATACCAATACCTGGTTTACAAACAGCAGTATCCCTGTGCTTGATTGGCAGCAAACTAGCCTGACCTTAACCCCATAGAGAATCTATGGGTATTGTCAAGATGAAGATGAGAAACACCGGACCCAACAACGGAGACGAGCTGAAGGCTGCTATCAAAGCCACCTGGGCTTCCATAACCCCTCAGCAGTGCCACAGGCTGATCGCCTCCATGCCATGCCGCATTGATGTAGTAATTGATGCCAAAGGAGCCCCGACCAAGTATTGAGTGCATTTACTGAACATACATTTCAGTAGGCCAACATTTCCGATTTTAGGCTATGTGCACATGTTCAGGATTTCTCGCAGAAAATTCCTGAGAATTCCGGACATTTTCTGCAAGAAATTCGCAAGAAAACCGCATGGGTTTTTGCCGCGGTTTTGACGCGTTTTTTTTCCGGACACTTCCCAATGCATTTTGGAGTGGGAAATCCGCAAAAAAAACGGAAAATTAATGAACATGCTGCGTTTTTTGCCGCGATGCGCTTTTTTCGCGGAAAAAAAACGCATCATGTGCACAAAACATGCGGAATTCATTCTAAATGATGGGATGCTTATTGTATGCGGTTTTTTTGCTGTTTTATAGCGTTTTTATCGGGAAAAACCGTGAAAAAACCGCAGCGTGTGCACACAGCCTTAAAATCATTTTTTAAGCAGGTGTTATAAAGTATACTAATTAACTACACCGATGCCTCTACCTTGTGCCAGTCATTACACTGGTTACCCATCCACTCAAGAATCCAGTACAAAACTACTACCCTCATCCACAAAGCACTCCATGGCTCAGCACCACCCTACATCTCCTCTCTGGTCTCAGTTTACCACCCTACCCATGCCCTCCGCTCCGCTAATGACCTCAGGTTAGCATCCTCAATAATCAGAACCTCCCACTCCCGTCTCCAAGACTTTACATGTGCTGCGCCGATTCTTTGGAATGCACTACCCAGGTTAATACGATTAATCCCCAAAGTTTTAAGCGTGCCCTAAAAACTCATTTGTTCAGATTGGCCTACCGCCTCAACGCATTAACCTAACTATCCCTGTGTGGCCCATTCAAAAAAAAATAATAATTGGGTTCCTCGCATCATGTTCTCATACACTTCATGCAGTTAATAGCCCTCTGTGTCTGTACTGCTGCATACTTAGACAGTTAAAGGGAACCTGTCACCCCGTTTTTTGAGATTGAGCTATAAATACTGTTAAATAGGGCCTGCGCTGTGTGTTCCTATAGTGTATGTAGTGTACCCCGATTCCCCATGTATGCTGAGAAATAACTTACCAAAGTCGCCGTTTTCGCCTGTCAATCAGGCTGGTCAGGTCGGGAGGGCGTGGTGACATCGCTGGTTCTTCCTCAGCTTTACGTTGGTGGCGTAGTGGCGTAGTGGTGAACAAGCAGCGCGCGATCTGCGCTGTCATCCCTTTCGTCGGTGGGGGCGGCCATCTTCCTGGGGCCGCGCGTGCGCAGATCGAGTGCTCTGCTGCACGGGGCTTCAGGAAAATGGCCGCGGGATGCCGCGCGTGCGCATTAGAGATCGCGGCGGCCATTTTCCCAAAGCCGAGATGCAAACTCGGCTTTGGGAAAATGGCCGCCGCGATCTCTAATGCGCACGCGCTGCATCCCGCGGCCATTTTCCTGAAGCCCCGTGCAGCAGAGCACTCGATCTGCGCACCCGCGGCCCCAGGAAGATGGCCGCCCCCACCGACGAAAGGGATGACAGCGCAGATCGCGCGCTGCTTGTTCGCCACTACGCCACTACGCCACCAACGTAAAGCTGAGGAAGAACCAGCGATGTCACCACGCCCTCCCGACCTGACCAGCCTGATTGACAGGCGAAAACAGCGACTTTGGTAAGTTATTTCTCAGCATACATGGGGAATCGGGGTACACTACATACACTATAGGAACACACAGCGCAGGCCCTATTTAACAGTATTTATAGCTCAATCTCAAAAAACGGGGTGACAGGTTCCCTTTAACTGGTTCATGCAGCTTTACATGGACACCCGAGCCTTACACTATGGCCGGTCCGAGTAACGAAAGTACCGGTAATTGTTACCATCCACCTCTCGTGTCTCCCCTTTTCCTCAGATTGTAAGCTTGCGAGCAGGGCCCTCATTCCTCCTGGTATCTATTTTGAACTGTGATTTCTGTTATGCTGTAATGTCTATTGTCTGTACAAGTCCCCTCTATAATTTTAAAACGCTGCGCTATATAAATAAAATTGGCGCTATATAAATAAAATTATTATTATTATATTATTATTACTACTGAGATAATGACTTTTGGGTTTTCATTGGCTATAAGCCATAATCATCAACATTAACAGAAATAAACACTTATAATAGATCACTGTTTGTATTGACTAATATATGAGCTTCACATTTTTTGTATTGAAGAAGTGAAATAAATTAACTTTTTGATATTCTAATTTTGTGAGAAGCACCTGTATTTCTGATTTTTGTGTGCCTAATAAAAATAATGAGACGCTGCAGACTAAAACACACAGAGAACAAATGGTTTAAAAGAAAAAGTATAAAAAAAAAAAAAAAAACTCGTGGTTATTTTTGGGGGGCAGACACAAAATGGACATATGTAAACTGCCCGTTCTTCAAACGCAAGAATAGCGCCCACCTATACATTTCCTATACCTACATCTCAGTTGACTGTAGCTTATTAAAAAAAAAAAAGTTTGTATAAAAGAAAAATGTCAAAGTTCACCCCCCAAACTATTTATGCACATGTAGCTCTTTCAATACCTTACATCGCCTGTCTGATCCTCCAATACTGAGAAATCAGCATCTGAATACATATGCAAATGAGGCTGAAGTGCTTTCAACATGTGGAAGATCTTCCCAAGCCTATGTCACTCCAGCTCTATTCCTCGCCCAGCACTGCCTTTTCCTGCTTGACTGACAGCTGTGTGACTTCAAGCATGAAAGCTGTCAGCGGAGCAGGAGAAAGTAGCACTGGGTGAGGAATACAGCTGGGGTGAGGAGGGGCTTGTCAAGTGCTTCTATAGGTTAAAAGCACTTCAGCCTCATTTGCATATCCATTCACACACTGATTTCTCAGTAACAGAGAACAGACTGACCATGTAAAGCTATGTGTGCAGGTTGAGTATTTCCTTGCAGAAATTTCTGCAAGGTTTCTGTGTCTCTTGGCAGGAAAACCGCTGCAGAAGTTTTTTTTCCTGTGCATTCAATGGGTGAAAAACACAAACAAATATTTAGATAGGATGACACTGAGCAGCGATCCGGACCCGTGAGAGCGGCTCCGCATGGATCGGGGCGTCAAACTGACAAGCCGGGAACACTGGAAACCCAGGTTACAATCAGAACATACCGCATTTCTCCTGCTGCTACAGTCGCCCTGGAACAGATACGACAGCGCCGCAGCCATCTGCCATTTCCTCTGCTTTCCATTAACCTCAATGCAGTAACTGTGTAACGGGCGCCTTTATTTCCAACCCATTAACAATGGCCCAGAGCGGAGGCTTCCGCAGCACTGACCTCTATCTGCTCCCCCCACACCCATACTAAGCGCCAGGGGCAAATCAGCGCTTATTAAACTAACATGGTGAGAAGATAATAGGGGTCGCCTTCATGAATAGTCCAGGGAGCGGGGGACTCACGGGGCGTAACTCCAGGTACAATATAAAGTGCATTTACCCTGCACACTGGGATACATTGCACAAACCAGCATGCAAACCAGCGGACCTCTCAGTAATAGCCCAAATTATTTGCTGCCTGTTATAATTACATTGAAAGCAGAAATATTAAACAATGTTTCTGGCATTTTATTACAGGTCTCCATTTTTTCGCCTACGCTCCTAACATATGTATACAGCAAGTCAATCAGCACAACCTGGTCTCTCTGCATATATTAATGTGAATCTGAGCTGCCAGGATGATTGATATAATATATACAGAACAAAACAGAAGCTCATTTTTTGTGATTCCCATGTCTCTTACTGCAAGTCAAATCCAGGTTAAAAGAAAAATCCCTGAACATTTCCTTACAGAGGTCATTTCACCATAATTGCTGGGTAAAATTGCAAAGTGTTCGTAAAGTAACTTTACAATTTACCTCTCAACCAAGATTCTCCGTTCTCAATAACAAGGGATTCCTAATTCTATTGTGTACAGATTGTTGCCTAGGTTACCAACAACTTCTGCAATCTCAAAGTGGCAGGTTACCTAGGTAAGGAGGGCACAACAGGTGAAGGTACTATGAATTAGAACTTGCATCTCGCTGGATCCAAGGGTGTGTAGAGGAATCATGGCGCCCCATAGCAGTAGTCCGAGGGGTGGGGGGGTCATAGAAGAGCACCTCTCCCAACTTTGTTGCCCTGAAGCTTCTTAGTGTACCTCTTCTTTCATGGCCCCCAGAAAGTATGATGCCAAAAAGAGTGTCCCAAACAGTATGATGGCCCCGACACAGCCCTCCGCACACTGTATGATGGCCCCGACACAGCCCTCCACACACTGTATGATGGCCCCGACACAGCCCTCCACACACACTGTATGATGGCCCCGACACAGCCCTCCACACACACTGCATGATGGCCCCGACACAGCCCTCCACACACACTGTATGATGGCCCCGACACAGCCCTCCACACACACTGCATGATGGCCCCAACACAGCCCTCCACACACACTGTATGATGGCCCCGACACAGCCCTCCACACACACTGTATGATGGCCCCGACACAGCCCTCCACACACACTGCATGATGGCCCCAACACAGCCCTCCACACACATTGTATGATGGCCCAGACACAGCCCTCCACACACACACTGTATGATGGCACCGACATAGCCCTCCACACTGTATGATGGCCCAGACACAGCCCTTCACACACTGTATGATGGCCCCGACAGTAGAATAGTTTCCACTGACCATCCAAACAGTATAATGGCCCTCAGAGAACCCTTGACACACTATGATGGAAGCCACACAACCCTCCACATTGCATAATGGCTCGCATACAGTATAATGGCCCCCATTAAGCATCCCAAACAGTGTATTGGCCTCTCTATAGCCCTCCATACAGTATAGTTACCCCCCCACATAGCCCTTCAAATAATATAGTGGTCCTCACAAAGTACTCAGATTTAAAAATAAATGCTGACCTCTCCCTATTGCCCTGCTGCTCCAGTCTCTGAGCATGTCATCTGAAACATTGCATAAAAGGTGCGATGTAGTGACGTCATTGCACCCACAACGCTGAGACGACAGTAGCACAGGGAGAATGATGGAGTAGGGAGCTGACGGCTTCTTGTTCCATCATTACTTTCAACTGCACCCACATCCAGGATGCAAATACAGTTTAAAGTGTGATGCCGAGTGGGGGGCACAACCCGTCCTCCTCCCCGATTCACAAGCCCCACGGCGGTCAAGTGATCTACTGCTATTAGCAGAACGCCACTGGTCGGATCCCACCTGCTTCAGTCCAGTATGCTTCTTCCATGGTGTGGAGGTAATGAAGCCTCTGCTAGAGGCATGGGAGATCACTGACTGCAGACAAACAGCGCAGACAAACAGCGCAGCCATGCCGCTGGTCTGAACTGTCCATCTTCAGGATTGCACCACCCCAAGCAACCAGGAAGCCAGGAGTCAGAAGAGCAGTGTGCACCCGAAGGAGGAGTATTGGACAAACTCTTAAATGGCTTCTGTGCATATAAATTAACGTGTAGTCATAGGTAAAACCTTTTGTCATGATTTTCGAAGACTAGGGTAGGGTTGTAATGTGACGTACCACGGGACATCTCATTTAATGAAAGTCGTAAAGGTGCAATCCGCAAAATGACGATTGTAATGTAATAGAAAAGGGTAAAAAAAAAAGAAGGAATTAGACGAAGGGAGTTAGGAATTCTGGACAATGATTACAGCTGAAGTGCACTGCACTGAATACCTTGGTTAAAAAATAAAAATATATATCTTGGAGGGTCCAACTCCCTTTCCATTTTTTGACACATGCTCAGCATAGCTAATAAGGTGAAGAAAGAGGCACTCAGCCATCACGACCTACCTATAATCTTAAGTGTGGATTCAGATGTAGAGTTGAGCAAATTTTTTAAAATTCAGTTCCGATTACGATAGGCAGCGAATAATGGTTTTGCAATATTCGCCAAACACTGACGAACGTCACTGTACACACAGTGAAATAAAGGCTTTCGGAGACTGGCCTGGTGTCAAGAAAGGAATCATAATATCCCAAGAAAATCATCAAGGACTGGCTTTCATTCTGTAGAATGTGCAGAGGGTTGGGGTACCGTTATTGCTTCTGATTAAGCCACATTCATACTGTTGGGGACATATGGAGAAATTATGCAAACAGTATCCAGAGACCACTCATGTGTGGAGGCTCATCCATAATTTTGCCTAAGAACACTGCCATGAATACAGAATGAGATCTAAACATCCTGCAAAAGTAACTTGTCCCAACGATCCAGAAGCAATTTGATGCTGAACAATGCTTTTTACAGCATGATGAAGACCATATTACAAGGCAAAAGTGATAAGTGGCTCTGTGTATAAAATATTCAACTTAACCTAAGTCCATGGCCAGGAAACTCTCCAGTTGTCAATCCCATTGACAACCTGTAGTCTATCTTCAAAAAGCACCTGGACAAAAACACAGACATTGTGATAAACTCCAAGCATGGATCATGCAAGAATTTGTCGTCCTCAGTCAGGATTTGGCCCAAAAACGGATATCCAGCTTTCAGGGTAAATGGCAAAAGTCTTGAAAAATAAAGGACATCACTGTAAATATTGAGTTTTTGCATAAACTTGATGCATTCGCCAATAAAATTCTAAAACATTACTAAATCTTATAATTGATCTAGAGTAACCATAGAAGCATCCAACTAAAAGATCCAGAAACACTGAAGAATCAGTCTTTCAAAAAGCAAAACTTTGTCTCAATCTCAAAACTTTTAGCTACGACTGTTTATATGTAATTCGGCATTTATCATTAATAAGACAAAAGACATCGTAACATAGGTAGATGCAAACTTCTAGCGCTTTACTCAATTCCAATATTTTCCTGAAAAAGTAGAGTGAAGCAACATATTCGTGTTGTTAATGGGGTTTTATTTTATCCTGCTAGCGGCTTCTCTTCATGGTTTCATACAGGGCACGGAGGATTAAAGTCGCACCATCTACCTGCCATAAACTGTAAACTGGATATTTATTAGCACCATTAGGACAGTTTTCCAACATACAGCAATCCCAATGCGCCATGGCCATTTCACTATTATAGACATTTTTAATACAAAACACCTAAGAGCATGGATGCGCAATTCGAGACATAAAAATAAAAAAACAAGAAAAAGAAAAACCAAAACATTGGATGTAACCATTTAGAGACCTTGATCAGTAATGATTAAAAACAAAAACGTGTAACACATTTAGACTATTCCCTGCAGCTGTTGGGAGGAGGACAGGAGATCCACAAGGCTTCTGCCATCATGGTGGTGGGGAGCACACGGGGCTCCCAGAGGTAAGCGGAATACTATTAAAAACATGGAAGCCACTTCAAAAGAATCCGAGCTGAGAAGCCCATCAGACCAGACAGGGGTCAGACAATGACTGTCTGCGGCATCACCCCCTGGGGAACTGTTCATCATGAAAGCTTAGCGGAGCGGTGGAGAGGAGCCCAGAACGCAATAAGGAGGTTTCTACATTTATGGAGCTTGTAGAAATCATATCAGAAGAACAGCCAAGAAATTAAGGGTCTAATTCCGTTATTTTTGCGTTGCATGACTTGAATTGACAAATTTTGATGTTATGAAGACTAACTCACTGGACAACAAAGGTTACATTCACACGGAGCGCTTTTGCCGCTTCTTTTTAATGCTTTTTTATGCTAATTTTCAGCTGCGTTTTACAGTACCAGCAAAGCCTATGAGATTTCAGAAACCTTATTTACACATTGTTTTTTGTCATCAGTATTTTGTTCTTTGCATGGGTTTTTGGACATAGAGCATGTCACTTTTGACAGTTTTTATTCAGCATTTTTCACCCACTGAATGAAACCCCAAAACCTGCGTTTTTTGCCGCAGCTTCTTTCCTGCCAAGCACCTCAGGTTTTGCTGCAGAAAAAACGCCCAGTGTGAACTTAGCCTAAAAGGTTGTTCAGGACTTTTATATTAATGGTCTATCCTTAGGATCGGTCATCAATACATGATCGGTCATCAATACATGATCGGTGGTAGTGCGACACCCAAACCCATCAGCTCAGTGCTGCTGGCAGCTGGGAGTGTACAGCACAGCACTACACTACCGAGGGGGCTATGCAGCTCTCCCACTGACCACATCACTGGGAACAGCTGATCAGTGGGGTGTGCTGGGTTTCACACCCCCACTAATCAGATATTTATGACCTATCCTAAGGATAAGCCATCGATATAAAAGTCATCCATACACATTACATAGATATTGGCTTGTAGCTGCCTATTTTGGCAGGATCAACTGGCCAACTTTCTAATTTGTATGAGCCATCGCAACTCTACCTTGATAGAAGAGGTTAGGAGATAATACCGATTGGCAGCTGGATTAAATTTGGGAGATAAGTTACCAACAAATGAGTATGGCATCATCTTACCTCCTTTTTCCTGTTGCTAACACTTATACTTATTAGGATATGGAGAATTGGCCCAGAACTCTGACAAAAGCCATCTCATGAGTATGGCCAGTCTTAGGAGTCTTCGAAAGGTGACAATGGCCGGCTATGCTCACTTTGCTCAACTACATCATCACATTATGAAATAACAAGTCAAAAACATACAATGTCAACAGATGAACATCTTGACAAGAACAACCCATCAAGATCTAGTCAGTGACGGTACAGCCTAAATGATAATGCAATGGAGATAATAAGCGAGTGTTCAACATGGAATCTGTGCCAATAATCACCATGATGTGGATTTAAAAGTTTTCAAAAGATCTTCCCACCTCCTTAAGAAGACCACGTCCATTATCTACATCAGATTTCCCGAGTCAGCTCTTCAATCCCACCATATATTATTCACACTGGAAAGGCTAGGTCATTAATCAGATTAATTTGCCATATACTTTCAATACAATTCGGATTCGTGCCTAAATCGTGAAACTGATTTTTAGCAGCGGACTTGGTCAAAATTGTTGCCCAGTGAAAAAGACATAGTTATGTAGAAGAGGCCAAGGAAATGGTGACGGACAGAGAAGGAGGAACACGATGCAGAAGGCTTGTTGGTTCACGGTGGAGCGGCTTCTAATATTTGAAGAGGCAATTCACATCCACTTTATTGATGTGAGCTATAGCAGCGCTGAGAGCCTTCATACAGATCATCTGATGACCTGACCACAAGACCAGATTTGTAGGACAGAGTAAGCTGCTGACAGAACTCACATCGCAGCAGTGTCCGGGGACATCACAATACTGAATAGACAAAACTAAATTGGGATTACAGTTACTTCACACTTTAGTCTTTAAAGGGAACCTGTCACCCCGTTTTTTGAGATTGAGATATAAATACTGTTAAATAGGGCCTGCGCTGTGTGTTACTATAGTGTATGTAGTGTACCCCGATTCCCCACCTATGCTGAGAAATACATTACCAAAGTCGCCGTTTTCGCCTGTCAATCAGGCTGGTCAGGTCAGGTGGGCGTGGTGACATCGCTCTTTTCTTCCCCAGCTTTCCGTTGGTGGCGTAGTGGTGTGCGCATGTCCAGAGTTCCGAATCCCCTACGCGCACGAGAAGCAAAAGCGCGCGTTCTGCGCTATTGCCCCTGTCATCGGTGGGGGCGGCCATCTTCCTGGGGCCGCGCGTGCGCAGATCGAGTGCTCTGCTGCACGGGGCTTCAGGAAAATGGCCGCGGGATTAGGCGTGCGCATTAGAGATCGCGGCGGCCATTTTCCCAAAGCCGAGTTTGCATCTCGGCTTTGGGAAAATGGCCGCCGCGATATATATATAGTTCTGAACATTGGTCTCCACTGGGGAGGAGACCTATGACCACCAGAAAGACAAAAAATAAGTGTAGATGTAGCCATACATTCTCTTCTACGGAAGATGAGGAAAGAGATGAGCAGCACACATGTCAAAGGTGGAAAGGTGGGAGTATCCCTTTAACTGGAAGTCCTCTGCTAGAAACTTGGTTAAAAAAAATAAGGTGTCCCAATGACCCCAGAATAGACATAGAAGCTCAGTCTCTTCCATGGTGATAATTGATTTCTCAGGTTATGAAAAAAAGACACAAAAGTCAAAAACCCCTATGGCCTGGAGACATAGGAAACTTTGGAGTTCTACGCACAAACAAAAAGGGTCAAAAGTTCCTTCTATTATCACAAAAATGGGGAATGAATCTCACCAAAGTGTACAAGGAAATAAACAGGGTCTTTCACATGTTGCGTCTGTCAGGATTACCCATCGGTCATATAAGTGTATTTCAGATGAAAGATAGACCCTGCTGGAAAAAGCACAAAAGTGGAGAACTTCTCCAACCCATTTGTGTCACTGCAGCCTATGAAAACTTGCTTTGAAAAACTCAACATGACAATTTAGCAGCTTTATTTTGTCAGGAATCAATAGTACACGTGAAAATGAGAAACTTTGTGATAAATTTGCATCTTTCTCCTCCATGATTGATCACTCAAAATTCTTAATTCACGGGAAGATTCTGTCTTCAGTGGACACAGATTTTAACATTAATGAGATAGATAACAGTTGGTGCTGATAAAGTTCTATGGAAAACAGTTTCAGAAGAACTTGCAGCGTAATATCGGTCTCAATCAACCCCCTCCCCTTCCATAGAGTTTTAAAAGCACCAACTGATATCCTAAGCTCAGTAATGGGAAAAGCTGTCTTCACTGCATACAGATTTTTACCAATGAATTAAGACAGATCAATCCAGAAGGAAAAAGTAGCAGATTTCTCTGATAATTTATATAATAAAGTTGATTATCTTCATGTTTGCCATTGATTGGTGTAATAAAAATAAAAACGAGGGCTACTTTATAAAATCATTTTTATACTTGGACATCCCCAGAGATTTCTGCCAGTTGCAGCCAATGCTGGTGATATAAAATATAAATCTTTCCGGTTGTCTCCGCTCATCTTCAGATATAGATGCCCTTCATCAACATTTCCTGTGGAGATTTCTTGCAGGATGAGATTAATAGGCTCAAGCCCTCAGAAAGTGCATTAATATGAGGCACTTAATGCTGCGGATGATCTGCCCCAATGCAGCCTGGCACTAAGTGGCACTGCTGTGAGCAGAACAGAGAACAATGCCAGGGAAGCCTTCACCCATGGGGATTCCCAACCGTATAGCGCGGATTACCAACTATTAGCTGCGTCTCAGCATTAAATCCTGCTGATTGAAGGATTATGTGAGGCATGGCAAAGAACAGACATGGGTTATTCCTGGCCATTCCTTTATATAAATAAATAAAAAATTATTACTCACATGTTCAATCCCCTACGTAACCAGTGATGACGCTCTGGGGGTCCCTGAAGTCTTTATTTCCTTCGTCATACATCCACATAACCACTGCAACCAGTCATTGGCTTTGCAGTGATGTCACCATCTGAGTCAGACATCTGAGTCCACTGATTGGCTGCAGCGGTAACGTGCAGATGTGTCAAGTCATCAACGTAGCAAATTAAACACAGATTGGACGAGACCACCACAGTGGCTGGCGATCTACTCCATTGCACCTATACATATGTTAAATGCATAACTGGCCCACCATAGCCAGAGCTGGCCCACCATAGCCGAAGCTGGCCTACCTTAGCCGGAGCTGGCCTACCTTAGCCGGAGCTGGCCCACCTTAGTCGGAGCTGGCCCACCTTAGCCGGAGCTGGCCCACCTTAGCCGGAGCTGGCCCACCATAGCCGAAGCTGGCCTACCTTAGCCGGAGCTGGCCTACCTTAGCCGGAGCTGGCCCACCTTAGCCGGAGCTGGCCCACCTTAGCCAGAGCTGGCCCACCATAGCCGAAGCTGGCCTACCTTAGCCGGAGCTGGCCTACCTTAGCCGGAGCTGGCCCACCTTAGTCGGAGCTGGCCCACCTTAGCCGGAGCTGGCCTACCTTAGCCGGAGCTGGCCCACCTTAGCCGGAGCTGGCCAACCTTAGTCGGAGCTGGCCCACCTTAGCCGGAGCTGGCCCACCTTAGCCGGAGCTAGCCCACCTTAGCCGGAGCTGGCCCACCTCACTTGTGGAAAAACCCCAGAGCACAGGCCTTCCCACTGCCTTGGTGCGGGATGTAATATTTAGGAAAAAAGATCACCTAGATCACAAGAATTCCCTAGATTCCGTTCTTTTTTGCATCGTAATCGAAAAATTTAGAATGGTGTCTACAGCCAAAACTAGCAACGCATCATCAATCATGGTGAACACCACAACATAGCTACCAATATTATTCCCAAAATGCCTATATACATTGGACATCATCCTAGAGTGATGCGAGAAATGTAAAAAAATTATATAATAAGTATATATCCTTTACTCACTTCCCAGACCAGGACTGTTCCTTCACACTTGGTTTGGTGATGTGCCCCATGCCCCTGCCAGTTTGCTGAAGCATTCCCTCTGAACAAGATGAGCAACTTTATTTCCCCCACCAGATGTTGTCAGTTTAGTCAGTCCAGGTGGTGATAATAGTTCTTTTTTATTTTCCTTTGACCCATTAAAGGGAATCTGTCAGCAGGTTTTTGCTATAATCGGAGGACAGCATGAGAGCAGCAGAGAGACAGGTTCCAAGGATGTGTCACTTATTAGGAGATATTCACTGCCAGGACCGACGGTCACACGACTGCAGGACCGACGGTCACACGACTGCTAGACCGACCTCACACCCTCCTGTGATAAGCAGCTCACTGTTAATAGACAATTTACACAGAGCTGTGATGCGGGCGGGGGCAGCGTTTGAGCTCTGCTGCATGCTACATCTAAAAACTCTTTATTGTATCACAATTGCTGCACCCAGTAATCGAAGTAATAAATCGCAGGAATCAGGGTCTCTCTTCCTACTCTACGCTGCTCACAGGTGAGGTAGTAAAAACCTGGTGACAGATTCTCTTTAAAAGTTTAGCTTTTATAGTAGGAGACACCACACAAAGCCTGTATTGTGTCATGTACAGGACTCATTAGTACCTCTCTATTCATCAAGGTTCCCCTTTAGGGATACACATAAGTTGATGATGTCAGATCCTGCTCCTCGTCATTGATCGTGTACTTACACACCTGCGGTGGGCTCCGCAGTGTTCTAACCTATGAGACGTATGATGACTGTATAATCCCATCAGTCTGATCCCGTACCTGCACAGATCCTGCTGCTATTTGCAGAACGCATCGATCACCATGAGATACGACATCACTTTCACCTTATACAGGACGGTATTGATTGAAGCAAATGTATTCTATTTTCTTCTATACAACATTTTATTCTTCAGAGGAGAAACATTCAATGTGTCGAGCAAGTTGATCCATAGATCTAACGCTGTATGCACAACTGATTGGTCAATCTGGCTGCTTAAAGGGGTTGTCCAGAGATTCTTCCAAAAGCAATGCCCCAAATGTTCCCAGGTTGTGTCTGTTACTGCAGTTCCCACCGACTTCAATTAATGGTGGGGCGATTTCTGCTAGAAAGCAGTTATGGTATTCTAACCCTGCGTAACCCATTAACGCCGGAATAATGGCACAGGTCAGAAAATAAACATTTTTTAGAAAGATAAAAGGAGACAGTTCCAAAATAAAAAGATACCCGTGGAAATGGAACCAAGAATGTACAAGGTCTGCCTACATCAAATGACATCATTTCATTTACTCATTGAAGGGAATCTGTTGCTAGGCTTTTAAAACCCCAACTGAGAGCAGCATGATGTAGGGACAGAGACCCTGATTCCAGCAATATGCCACTTACTGGGCTACTGACTGCAGTAAAATCCCCGTTTTCTCTTCTGCAGATCTACCAGTTCACTGTATGCTGATCTCTGTGTAACCCCGCACACATCACTGGCAGCTTTCTGTATACACTGTGCATAGGCAGAAAGGGGCCAATCAGTGGTGGGGGCAGAGTTATACAAAGCTCATGAATATGGAGGACAACATAGCAAGTTCACAAGTCCTCTAGTGATTATCTCTAGCTGATAAAATCAATTTTATCAAAACCACGGCAAGTAGCCCAGTGACATTGCAGGAATCGGGGTATTTGATCCTACATTACGCTGCTCTCAGGTTAGGTAGCAAAAACCTCGTGGTAAATACTCCCTTCAGGAATCGGACATTTTCGGAGGTTATATACAAATTCTAGCACCACTGTAAAATCACCTGTCCTAATAGCTACGGTGGCGGAGGGGACAATGACAATGGCCGCAGCACCCTGGAAACACTAATGCTTCTTTTATTCACCCATGAACCACAAGATTAAGAAAGATCTTACTGGAGGCAAGATGTTACAATAACCAACAAATAACATTGGCTTTGTACTGCCCTACTGCTATGGGGCAGATACGTAGAGAAAAGGGACAAAGGGCCGATCTCCTGCCAACATACGGACATTAATCAGATTCAGGCCACGTTCACACGGTCAGTGTTTGGTCAGAACTTTACATTAGAATTAGTAAGCCAAAGTCGCCATACAGATGCGAAAATGCACGGGCATTACGTTTGTCTGAATGAGAACTTAAAAGTATTTTCCAATTTTAGAAATTTAAAAGGGGGTTTGTTAAGTAAATGCATGTATTTGGGGAGAAAACGTTTTTTGGAATGGAGTATTATTTTTTGCTAGCTGCAGAATAAAGCTACTTTCACACATCAGGTTTTTTGCATCAAGCACAATCCGGGGAATGTTGGAAAAACCGGATCCGGCGCAGATTGTGAAAAACTGATGCGACGGTTCCGTTTTTTTCGACGGATCCGGCTAGCATATCTAGATTATAGGATAAAAAAAATTTTGGAGCATACTCAGTTTAAAAAAACAAAATCCGGCGCCGGAATCTATCATTTTACGGATCCGGCACCTACTGACTCCTATAGGCTTCCATTCTAGCAAACAGCACGTTTTTTCCTGAAACGGCAGATTTGCCGGATCCAGCGAAAACCGGACGAAACGCAATGTCATCCGGCGCTAATACAAGTCTATGGGAAAAAAAACTGGATCCGGCGGCAACATTCGCCGGATCATTTTTTTTTTTTTTTAATTTAACGGGATTTAGCCTGACAGCGAAAGCCTGATGTATTAAAAAGTAGCCTAAGTTACTGAGGATCAGTGAGCTTATTCTGATAATCCAATGTGAAAGTTTGCAACCGTTATTTCTCATTTTCTGTGCACAGATCTATGACCACCTCTAAGTAGAGTGTGCAGAAAAATAGTCTATAAAAGCCAAAAGCTGAAAAAGATTTTAATGTAACCCAACTGCAAAAAAAAGGGATTTACTGTAATTGGGTTGATTTTTGATCCAAATACATGCATAGAAAAAAAAACTGCAACAACTGACCCCCAAAAAAGGTAGATAACCCTTTTACGGCTATGGTCACATGTTGCTTTTTTGCTGCGTTTTTACTTCTGCAGCCAAAACCTGGTCTCTCGTCAGAAAAAAAAAAAGCTGCAGACAAAAAGCAGGTTTTATGTTATTCTGGATTATCTCAATGAGAATAACTGTTTAACTCCATATCAGCATGGGTTTATGAGAAATCGCTCCTGTCAAACCAATCTAATCAGTTTTTATGAAGAGGTAAGCTATAGGCTGGACCACGGTGAGTCATTGGACGTGGTATATCTCGATTTTTCCAAAGCGTTTGATACCGTGCCGCACAAGAGGTTGGTACACAAAATGAGAATGCTTGGCCTGGGGGAAAATGTGTGTAAATGGGTTAGTAACTGGCTTAGTGATAGAAAGCAGAGGGTGGTTATAAATGGTATAGTCTCTAACTGGGTCGCTGTGACCAGTGGGGTACCGCAGGGGTCGGTATTGGGACCTGTTCTCTTCAACATATTCATTAATGATCTGGTAGAAGGTTTACACAGTAAAATATCGATATTTGCAGATGATACAAAACTATGTAAAGCAGTTAATACAAGAGAAGATAGTATTCTGCTACAGATGGATCTGGATAAGTTGGAAACTTGGGCTGAAAGGTGGCAGATGAGGTTTAACAATGATAAATGTAAGGTTATACACATGGGAAGAAGGAATCAATGTCACCATTACACACTGAATGGGAAACCACTGGGTAAATCTGACAGGGAGAAGGACTTGGGGATCCTAGTTAATGATAAACTTACCTGGAGCAGCCAGTGCCAGGCAGCAGCTGCCAAGGCAAACAGGATCATGGGGTGCATTAAAAGAGGTCTGGATACACATGATGAGAGCATTATACTGCCTCTGTACAAATCCCTAGTTAGACCGCACATGGAGTACTGTGTCCAGTTTTGGGTACTGGTGCTCAGGAAGGATATAATGGAACTAGAGAGAGTACAAAGGAGGGCAACAAAATTAATAAAGGGGATGGGAGAACTACAATACCCAGATAGATTAGCGAAATTAGGATTATTTAGTCTAGAAAAAAGACGACTGAGGGGCGATCTAATAACCATGTATAAGTATATAAGGGGACAATACAAATATCTCGCTGAGGATCTGTTTATACCAAGGAAGGTGACGGGCACAAGGGGGCATTCTTTGCGTCTGGAGGATAGAAGGTTTTTCCACCAACATAGAAGAGGATTCTTTACTGTTAGGGCAGTGAGAATCTGGAATTGCTTGCCTGAGGAGGTGGTGATGGCGAACTCAGTCGAGGGATTCAAGAGAGGCCTGGATGTCTTCCTGGAGAAGAACAATATTGTATCATACAATTAGGTTCTGTAGAAGGACGTAGATCTGGGAATTTATTATGATGGAATATAGGCTGAACTGGATGGACAAATGTCTTTTTTCGGCCTTACTATGTTACTATGTTACTATGTTTTGATTTGCTTCCACCATACAAGCATGAACAATGCAAAGTGTTAGGTCACAGACATTTGTGACACCATAAAATATTTTTTGTTAAAAAAAAAAAAAAAGGGCAACTTGATGAAATTATTTAGTGGAAACAGATTTTTATGTCTGAAAAAATAGTGACTATTGGGAACAAAAAAGTTAAAAAGTTCATCAAAAAATAAACAAACAAGTGATAATGTAAAAACAGCTGAGGAGCTGAATTCCTCAGGGATAGTTTACCCAAGAGTTGATTGAACAATGCCCAATGTCGCACCTTGGTCAGCCAATGTTTACTTTACACATCACTAATTTACTTAAACTGTACTAATCCTATCATTCTCAGGTGTGTAGACCAAGACATCTTTGTTTAAACTTGAGAAAAATCACAAAAATAAACTTATGACAATGTTTTTGCACTTACCCATTGCTTTCTATAAGTGAAAAAATGCTGCAAAAACGCTCTAAAGAACTGACATGCTTATGTTTTCAAAAAAAGCAGCAGTTTTCCAACTCAGTCAGGGAAAAAAAACTGCATGAGATCTCTGAAATCTCATAGCTTTTCCTAGTACCATAAAACACAGCTTTTAAGTTGCATTAAGAAAAAAACGCAACAAAAAATGCAACATGTGAACATAGCCTAATAGTCCAAAAGCTTAATCGCCTTAAGAACAACCCTGTCATTCCTTCCCCACTATGCTGCTGCTCTAGCCCTGGCTAGTGATGAGCGAGTGTACTCGTTGCTCGGGTTTTCCCAAGCACACTCGGGTGGTCTCCCAGTATTTTTGACTGCTCAGAGATTTAGATTTCCTTGCCACAGCTGGATGATTTACGGCTGCTAGCCAGGCTGAGTACATGTGGGGGTTGCCTGGTTGCTAGGGAATCCCCACATGTAATCAAGCTGTCTAACAGATGTAAATTATCCGGCTGCAGGCAAGGAAAACTAAATCTCCGAGCAGTCATAAATACTCGGAGACCACCCGAGCGTGCTCGGGAAAACCCGAACAACAAGTATACTCGCTCATCACTAGCCCTGGCCTTATTCCCTCCCCAGTGCTGCTGCTTCAGCCCTGGCTCTCATTCCTTCACCTCTGTTTCTTCAGCCCTACCTCTCTTTCCTTCCCCAATGCTGCTGCACCAGTCCTGCCTCTCATTCCTTCCCCCATGCTGCACCAGCCCTGCCTCTTATTCCTTCCCCGCACTGCTCCAACTCTGCCTCTCATTCCTTCCTGAGAGCTGCTGCTCCAGCCCTAACTCATTCCTTCCCCAGTGCTGCTGCTCCAGCCCTGCCCTCTCATTCCTTCTCTGCTGCTCCAGCCCAATATCTCATTCCTTCCCTAGAGCTGCTCCAGCCCCATTCTCTCATTCCCTTTCCCCAGTGCTGTTCCAGCCCCATCTCATTCCCTAGTGCTGCTCCAGCCCCATCTCATTCCCTAGTGCTGCTCCAGCCCCGTCTCTCAATCCTTCCCCCGTGCTGCTCCAGCCTCATCTCTCATTCATTCCCCCATGCCGCTCCAGCCCAGCCTTTCATTCCTTCCTCCGTGCTGCTCCAGCCCAGTCTCTCATTCACTCCCCCATGCTGCTCCATCACCGTTTCTTTCCTTCTGCCATGCAGCTCCAGCACGGCCTCTCGTACCTTCCTCAATACAGCTCCAACCCCCTATCTCATTTCTTCCCCAGTGCTGCTCCAGCGCTGGCTCTCATACCTTCCCTGATGCTGCTCCAGCCCTGGTTTTCATTCCTTCCCCAGTGCTGCTCCAGCCCTGGCTCTCATTCCTTCCCCAGTGCTGCTCCAGCGCTGGCTCTCATACCTTCCCTGATGCTGCTCCAGCCCTGGCTCTCATTCCTTCCCAGATGTTGCTCCAGCCCTGGCTTTCAATCCTTCCCCAGTGCTGCTCCAGCCCTGGCTCTCGTTCCTTCCCTGATGCTGCTCCAGCCCCGTCTCTCAATCCTTCCCCGATGCTGCTCCAGCCCTGGCTCTCATTCCTTCCCCGATGCTGCTCCAGCCCTGGCTCTCATTCCTTCCCCAGTGCTTCTCCAGCCCTGGCTCTCATTCCTTCCCCAGTGCTGCTCCAGCCCTGGCTCTCATTCCTTCCCCGATGCTGCTCCAGCCCTGGGCTCTCATTCCTTCCCCAGTGCTTCTCCAGCCCTGGCTCTCATTCCTTCCCCAGTGCCGCTCCAGCCCTGGCTCTCATTCCTTCCCCAGTGCTGCTCCAGCCCTGGCTCTCATTCCTTCCCCAGTGCTGCTCCAGCCCTGGCTCTCATTCATTCCCCAATGCTGCTCCAGCCCTGGCTCTCATTCCTTCCCCGATGCTGCTCCAGCCCTGGCTCTCATTCCTTCCCTGATGCTGCTCCAGCCCTGGCTCTCATTCCTTCCCCGATGCTGCTCCAGCCCTGGCTCTCATTCCTTCCCCGATGCTGCTCCAGCCCTGGGCTCTCATTCCTTCCCCAGTGCTTCTCCAGCCCTGGCTCTCATTCCTTCCCCAGTACTGCTCCAGCCCTGGCTCTCATTCCTTCCCTGGCTCTCATTCCTTCCCCAGTGCTGCTCCAGCCCTGGCTCTCATTCCTTCCTCAGTGCTGCTCCAGCCCTGGCTCTCATTCCTTCCCCAGTGCTGCTCTAGCCCTGGCTCTCATTCCTTCCTCAGTGCCGCTCCAGCCCTGGCTCTCATTCCTTCCCCAGTGCTGCTCCAGCCCCGGCTCTCATTCCTTCCCCAGTGCCGCTCCAGCCCTGGCTCTCATTCCTTCCCCAGTGCTGCTCCAACCCTGGCTCTCATTCCTTCCCCAGTGCTGCTCCAGCCCTGGCTCTCATTCCTTCCCCAGTGCTTCTCCAGCCCTGGCTCTCATTCCTTCCCCAGTACTGCTCCAGCCCTGGCTCTCATTCCTTCCCTGGCTCTCATTCCTTCCCCAGTGCTGCTCCAGCCCTGGCTCTCATTCCTTCCCCAGTGCCGCTCCAGCCCTGGCTCTCATTCCTTCCCCGGCTCTCATTCCTTCCCCAGTGCTGCTCCAGCCCTGGCTCTCATTCCTTCCCCAGTGCTGCTCCAGCCCTGGCTCTCATTCCTTCCCCAGTGCTGCTCCAGCCCCGGCTCTCATTTCTTCCCCAGTGCCGCTCCAGCCCTGGCTCTCATTCCTTCCCCAGTGCCGCTCCAGCCCTGGCTCTCATTCCTTCCCCAGTGCCGCTCCAGCCCTGGCTCTCATTCCTTCCCCAGTGCTGCTCCAACCCTGGCTCTCATTCCTTCCCCAGTGCTGCTCCAAGCCCTGGCTCTCATTCCTTCCCCAGTGCCGCTCCAGCCCTGGCTCTCATTCCTTCCCCAGTGCCGCTCCAGCCCTGGCTCTCATTCCTTCCCCAGTGCTGCTCCAAGCCCTGGCTCTCATTCCTTCCCCAGTGCCGCTCCAGCCCTGGCTCTCATTCCTTCCCCAGTGCCGCTCCAGCCCTGGCTCTCATTCCTTCCCCAATGCGACTCCAGCCCTGGCTCTCATTCCTTCCCCGATGCTGTTCCAGCCCTGGCTCTCGCTTCTTCCCCAGTGCTGCTCCAGCCCTGGCCCTCATTCCTTCCCCAGTGCTGCTCCAGCCCTGGCTCTCGTTCCTTCCCCGATGCTGTTCCAGCCCTGGCTCTCATTCCTTCCCCAATGCTGCTCCAGCACTGCCTCACTGCAGTTTTCCGCCGGTCTTTGTAGACACGGTTGCAGCAGTGATGAACCATGATTGACTGCTTGCAACCAACCACTGGCAAGCTAAAGTAGGTATGAGACATGGATTTAGCAGCAATTTTAGGCCAAGAAAAGGCTGACTGTAGTGTTCTTCAATGAGTTTACAACAAAAAGTCCAGAAAAATCTCTGCCCCCTTGTTAGGTCACAGATCTCTGGTTCTTAGATCACTCAATTCTACAAATTATATTTGAATTAAAAAAAAAAAAAAAACAAGCAAAACTACTTTTCCCAATCAAAGTCTGGCCACTGAAGACACAATCCATACAGTTAAGATGTACAAACTTCTGCAAAAATAAAGCAACTGTCTGTCAACTCAGAGGGCAAGATGCGCACATCCGGCCAGGGGCATTTTTAGGCTATAACTATACAGTGGCATTTGTTGCCCATAAGCCTCCAATATTAAGAACATATATTGGGCGGTATATTTTTATTTTTTACTGGAAACCTTTATAATGGAATACTGCAGCAGACTGAGGAATACCGTAAAGCAGAAAAAAACGGCATACTGACTTATCAGCCTGTCAGAGGCAATAGAGATTCTTTTTCGGCCTTGGTTCGGTAATTTGGGGCTACACATACATTTGATGATTTGATGTATAGGCTAGCACCTTTCCATATAACAAACGGGCACCGGAAATGCAGTGTGAAATCCCACGGATAGTATAGGATACACTGGCACCATAGACGCAATGACTAATGGATGCAAAAGAAATGATTGACAGCTCAGATTACATTTACTACAGGAATAGAATCTAGTTATACAGTAAATCTAATTATTGCTGCTTAATCCAGGTCTATCCTGAATGTATACATCATCAGTACCCATATATGATGCACCGGCACGGCCATGATTGTCAACAACTAAACCGCATGATACGTCAGTGTAACGTTATCTATGACCGGGAGACACGGCACTCTGCAATTTTCCAGGTGATTTGGTGTTTAGTGAAAATAGCAATACAGCAATTTTACAGCTTTCAGATGCCGCATTTCCAGTCTGGTTCCCTCCCCTACCGGCTCCCTGAGCAGACAGCCATCAGCATGGCATAAAACTCAGCTGTCAGTCAAAAAATGGCACCGGGCTCTCATGCAAAAATGCTGCACCCTGCGGCCATGAAGACTGTCTTCTGGATCCCTGAAACATTAGCAATATTAGTGCCTAATACAATATTCTGATATTCAACATGGCGAGTTGTTATAAATTAACCCCATCAGTCTCACGCTGATATGAGTCAGTATTTTTTTCCAATATTTACCCAATTCTAGTCTATGAGGGGTCCCAGCCCCCCTTTATATATTGGAATATTAACCAATGCGTCCATGATTATGCATCTGGACAAGATAACATGTCGGTGCCATCTAAGCCGCATTGTTGTTGGGGTATTTTCTGGACAATATCAACTTCGTATTTGCGAAGCTACAGAGTGTGATGGTTTGTACATTGCACCATGTGTGTGTTTTATTCAGTATTCATGTATATTAATCATATAACGGATATATTAGAATATGCATAGGAGTGATGCAACGTTACATATCTTCCCTCCATCCGTTTCGATTCATTTGTGCAGGCATGGGTGTATACACCATTCACACACACACACACACACACACACACACACACACACACACACACACACATGCTCTGTACTCTTCTTTTATTCAGGAGGGAAATGAAAATCAAAGGGCCCGAATCTGCCACACATCTAGACAGCGCAGACAGCTGATCAATCCCAAGCCAGACTCATCCGAGCAGCGATGCCAGCCCCAGCTGGGAGAAAATGAGCACAGAATACCAGATGTGAACAGGATCACGTAAGCGGGGAAGTGAGAAGCCGGGAGCGATGTGTGCACAAAATGGATAAAGCTGATGCACAGCACAAAGGTAGAGAAGGTGCAAAATTATTAAAGTAGGCCAGGTCTGGAGAAAAGTAACCACAAAAAGATATTATGCATCAAAAATAATGTCACAGACCACAGGAAATCTCACCTCTCCTGATACAACTAGGGTGTGCAGCGATGAAAGCGAGCTCGTCCTTCCCATTTACGTAGACATATGTTCTGGGCATCATTGATGTACATCCTCTATAGGCGCTCGCCGATCCTCTACACTGTACCAAGGTGCACACTGCCCATATGTGTCCATGGGTGAGGCCCAGTTGTAATATAACTGTGGATATAAATATAGGGTGTGTGTGTGTGTGTGTGTGTGATATACGGTAAGTGTGTGTGTGATATAAGTGTGTGTGTGATATAAGTGTGTGTGTGTGATATAAGTGTGTGTGATATAAGTGTGTGTGTGTGATATGAGTATGTGTGTGAGAGATAAGCGTGTGTGTGTGTGTGTGATAGTGAGTGTGTGTGAGTGTGAGATAAGTGTGTGTGTGTGTGTGTGATAGTGTGTGTGTGTGTGTGTGATATACGGTAAGTGTGTGTGTGATATAAGTGTGTGTGTGATATAAGTGTGTGTGTGTGATATAAGTGTGTGTGATATAAGTGTGTGTGTGTGATATGAGTATGTGTGTAAGAGATAAGCGTGTGTGTGTGTGATAGTGTGTGTGAGTGTGAGATAAGTGTGTGTGTGTGATAGTGTGTGTGTGTGTGATATACGGTAAGTGTGTGTGATATACGGTAAGTGTGTGTGATATAAGTGTGTGTGTGTGATATAAGTGTGTGTGATATAAGTGTGTGTGTGTGATATGAGTATGTGTGTGTGATATGAGTATGTGTGTGAGAGATAAGCGTGTGTGTGTGTGTGTGTGTGTGTGTGTGATAGTGAGTGTGTGTGAGTGTGAGATAAGTGTGTGTGTGTGTTAACTGTGTGTGTTGTGTGTGTGTGTGTGTGTGTGTGTGTGTGTGTGTGTGTGTGTGTGTGTGTGTGTGTGTGTATATATATATATATATATATATACATACATACATACATATATACACACACACACATACATATATAAACATACAAGCACACATACACCAATATACACACGCATACATACACACACCCCATATACTCTCACGCATACATATACACACCATATACACACAAACATACACCATATACGCACACTCATGCACACATTTATATACATAATACTTGTAACCTATATATATCTCAACAACAATGCTGAACAAGAAAATCTTGACAATTGACTTTTTTGGCCAAGTGACTTTTTTTGCCCTTTTTTGAAGGTACAGTTCGTACTCAAGCGTTGTAATGCGAGCCATAACATGGTTATTCCATGTGCGAGTGAATGAATGAATGAATCTTTTAGAAACAAAAAATATATATCTGCGTTATCGAAGTGAAGACCGGCACTATGCAAAACCCCGGAAAAACGGCCACTTACTGCTGTAGAGAGTGTCTATCCAGGAGAGACGAGGCATTCCTTGGTGGCTCACGGGCTCCATGGTGTCTCATTCAAGAAGTCCTTCAGATCCCCACCTGCATTTCATCAGACACTGATGGAGAAGATGTTCAGGCCAGGACCGGTGCCCCCTGGGGAAGGAAGCGGTTCATGTCTCAGAGAGGGAGCGATAGGTAGAGCGCAGAGGACAGGACACTGCAGGGGACAGGCCAAAGCTTTGCAGAGGAAAGCAGCACAGTATATGAAGAAAAAATGGTAGGAGAGAGGAAAGCAGGAGGACAGGCAAGCAGCAGAGATTCTACCGGAGACTGAGGATGCTAGTGCCAAGGATGCCTAAGAGATCCAAGCTCATGCATGAGCGGAGGCGCGGGCTGATGCTTTGTGTCCCTGAAGTTCTCTGTGTGTTTACACTGAAGATGCAGAGGAGGGGGCTGTGTTAGGTGGAAAGGGGGTGGGTTAGGGGAAGCTCTGTCCTGAAACTGACAGATGGGCGGATGGTTTTCCCCTTGGATGCAGATGGTAATTAGCTGTGTCCTGAACACAGAGCCTGTGCTCCCTCTAGGCACCTGCCGGGGACCGCAGCATCCGAGACCTATACAATGCTGCCATTCGCCTGCATTGTCGTGTGCAGCAAATCCACTACTGCGGTCTCTCCCAGTCACTGGGAAACCCCTCGATAAGATGGCATCATTGTATGAGGGTCTCCATGTCAGCCATCTGATAAAGACCACCTGCTTGTAGAGACCATGGATGCTAGCCGGTAACCATGCTGCCTTCTATGACTGGTCCTGCCCCAGCCTCTCCTCCCTTTCGTACCTGTTGGAAAGCAGTTCGTTCAGCGATTTGCCACCGTCTGTGCCGGCAGTATTGTTTTCTGTAATGAAATGGATCCTGCGTCTGCACAAACGTGTTAAGTCTTGTAAGCAGAACCGCCAGTGTGTCAGCCAACAAATCGATAAACTCACTGGGAGAATGACGCCTGCGGACACCAGACTCTATCGTTAAAACAAATGGGTTTTTAATTTCGGCCACTATCATCGGCCTGGTAGATAATGTCTTTGGCAGATTTCCATTTAAAGGGAAATCAGGATTGAACTTGAGACCCTACGATAAAGGCACGTGCTGATTAGATCCACAGACATTGGCGAAAAGTTGGCCAAAGTAGTAGATTTTGACAGACCATTATTTGTCATCTGCAATGGTCGATGACCGCGATCTGTAGCAGGAATTCTGCACCTGCTATTGGGCTGAACCAGACGTGTGCAGCCACCGATCATCGGCCACATTGCACATTATCATTTTTTTCTTTATTTTGGAATATATCCCTGATGTACCATTGTAGTTTGATGACTGGGTCGTTTGCACATACAATCTGATGTTCGATTGATGACCCCCCCACTCAGGACACATGTGGCCAGCCGTACACCAGTGCTCCCCAATACTGCTCCAGCAACTAGATCGCTCCAGAGAAATGAACGCTTCTACAACGTCTCACCGTGCCAAACATGCTGCCGTCTATCTACAACTATAGCAAAGGAAAACTTACACCGAGACAAGCGAACTAGGAACAAGTCCAAATCAATGAGTGACTGAGTGCACGCTGCGTTGGTGGCCAATGTCAGCATAAAGAGTCAGGCGGCATTCACCCAATAATAACATCCGTCCACCATAGAGATATATTGCATACAAAATCCACACTGCATTGTATGCAGCATGCTTTACTGAGGGCTCAAGCAAGGAAAAAAATGCAAGCTACACTTTAACCCACAGATAATCAGCGTGCAGGGCAGGCATGCACCGGGCTGACCGGGGACAGTGTGTACTGGATCCACTGCGCACAGACATGTACCGGACTCACAATGCACAGGCGTAAACTGGCCTGACAATTTTTGGTCTCCGTCTGGTCAGTGGCGACATAGTAGTATATGCCAGGGGTGGGCAATTTATTTTCCCAAGGGGCCAAATGAGACCATGACTGTTGTGAAGAGCCGAACCAAAAGGCTGAAATTAATTCTGCTCACTAATTAAATGAACAATTATTTATCTTAATATTGATTGGATCACTTAATATTGAGCAGAATTAACAAAGCTCCCTATATATTGTAAGAGCCCCCACATAGCCTCTATATATGGCATGAGCACCAGCATAGCCTCTATATACGGCATGAGCTCCAGCATAGCCTCCTAAACACAGCATGAGCCCCCCATATAGCCTCCTATGTATATAAATATCCCATACACATGGTGGGAAAGGAAAAAAAAAAAAAACACTTGCCTCGCTCCCGTTCCCCGGTGCTCTGCCTTTATTCCTGCCTCCGATGCACAGTGTACAAATGATGTGATAAAATGACATCGTCACATCAGCTGTCTCACATGCTGATTGGTGGACGACAAGGCCTAGTGCCAACTTCCCCTTGTTCAAGAAACTCCTACAAACTGACAGTGGATGGGGGCAGGTACGATGCAGCCCATGGGCCAGTTTCAGCCCTTTGGATGTATCGCAAGATGGCCAGATGTGGCCCGCACACTGCATTTCGCCCGGGTCCGGTATAAGCCATATCAAAGTTACATAAATAGCTACAAGCTGGCAGTAATATGGATATAAGTGAATATACAGTGGCATGCAAAAGTTTGGGCACCCCTAAAATGACTGTTATTGTTTACAGTTAAGCAAGTTGTATACGAAATGATGTCTAAAAGGCCTAAAGTTAAAGACACATTTTCTTTTTTCAAGTTGCTTTTTCTTCAGGTCGAAATGTAATTAAGAAATGGTATTTATCAGGAATAGTGGAGGTCAAGGTAAGGTCTGGAAGACCAAGCAAAATTTCAGTGAGAGCTGCTCGTAAGATTGATAGAGAGGCAAATCAGAATCACCCCTTGACTGCAAAACAGCTTCAGAAAGATTTGGCAGTCTGTGGAGTTTCAGTACATTCTTCTACTATTCAGACACACCTGAACAAACATGGCCTTCATGGAAGAGTCATCAGAAGAAAACCTCTCCTGCATCCTCCCCATAAAATTCAGCATCAGAAGTATGCAAAAGAACATCTAAACAAGCCTAATGCATTTTGGAAACAAGTCCTGTGGACCGATGAGGTTAAAATAGAACTCTTTGGCCACAATGATGAAAGGTATGTGTGGAGAAAATAAAGGGCACAGAATTTCAGGAAAAGAACACCTTACCAACCATTAAGAATGGGGGTGCATCAGTCATGCTTTGTGGTTGTGTTGCAGCCAATGGCACTGGGAACATTTTAGGCTATGTGCACACGTTCAGGAATTCATGCAGAAAATTCCTGAGAATTCCGGACATTTTCTGCATGAAATCCGCAAGAAAACCGCGTGCGTTTTTGCCGCGGTTTTGACGCGTTTTTGCCGCGGTTTTTTCCGGACACTTCCCAATGCATTTTGGAGTGGGAAATCCGCAAAAAAACGCAAAAAGATAGAGCATGTCCGGATTTTGTGCCTGATGCGTTTTTTTTGCGGAAAAAAACGCATCATGTGCACAAAACATGCGGAATTCATTCTAAATGATGGGATGCTTATTGTATGCAGTTTTTTTGCGGTTTTATAGCGTTTTTATCGGGAAAAACCGCGAAGAAACCGGAACGTGTGAACACAGCCTTATGGGTAGAGGGAAGAATGAATTCAATGAAATTTCAACAAATTCTTGACGCAAACAAAACATCACCTGTAAAAAAAAAAAAAAAAAAAAAAAGATGAAGTTGAAAGAGGATGGCTTCCAGGTATGGATAATGATCCTAAAAACACATGTCAGAATCCACAATAGACTACATCAAAAGGCAGAAGGTTATGAAAAATGACCCTTAAAGTCCCCTGAAGTGAACACCATTGAAAATCTGTGACAAGACCTCAAAATAGAGCATGAAAGACGACCCAGGAATCTCACAGAACTGGGAGAATTTTACAAAGTATAATGGATGAAAATCCCTCACACAAGAACTGAAAAACTGTTGGCTGACTACAAAATGCGTTTACAAGTTGATACTTTTAAAAGGGGGTACTAACTATGCAGGGTACCCAAACTTTTGTATCGGCCATTTTCCTACTTTTGATAATTTTTATAATGTAAAAGATGGAAAAAATATATATATATTTATATTTTTTTATTTTTTCTTTATTATTTTTTTGTCTACAATACAAAGTAAATGTGTCATCTTTAACTTCAGGCCTTTTAGAGATCATTTCATCTTCAACTTGCTTTACTGTTCACAATAACAGTAATTTTGACCAGGGGGTGCCCACATTTGTACACTAAAATATCCATCCATTTAATCTCTGATGTTCCAGCATAGCACCGCCACAGCCTATCTACCCCATGTGACGCTGCATACAATCACTGGCCTCAAAGATATAAGTCACATGCGGCCATTAAATCCAGCGATTGTCTGCAGCATTCACGTGAAAGGGGATACAGACAGAGGCGGCCGATGTGGGGATTAAATGAGTGAGTATATCCTCTTGACTTATTTTGCCAGTAAAGCGGACCATACCTTTAAACAATAGCAAGTTTCCGTCCCTGGTGCCAATTTCACCTTCTTCAAGAAACCCCAACAATCTGTCACACATTTATTCCCATGCCCATGTATGTGCTCAGTGATCACATCACTTGGGGTATAGTAAAATTGAGCAGATTTTTGCAGAAATTTCCAAGTGCCGTCAACCCCTCCCCCATTCAGATGTTTCTGTACTGGTTTGGCCAAGTGTGAATATACCTTTAAAATGCTATGGTTATCAGGTGAAGAAGTACAATCACATATCATTCAGAGCATAAATAGTTGCAAAGTATCCCATTGAATTCACTAGGTTTACCTTTATCTCTGCCAATAAAGCCATACGATCCTACAAATACATCAAACCTCCAAATATAAATTGCTAACAATGCACTGAACAATCCAGAAACAACAATATTTTATTCATGGCTCCATCCATATAATAAGGCTGTGTGCACACGTTGCTGAGGTTTCATGTTTTTTTCACATTTTTTGCGTTAAAAATGCTATAAAACCACAAAAAAAAAAAGCATACAATATGCATCCCATCATGAATTCCGCATGTTTTGTGCACATGATGCGTTTTTTTTTCCGCAAAAAAAATGCATCGCGGTAAAAAAAAGGCAGCATGTTCATTAAATTTGCAGGTTTTTTTTTGCGGATTTCCCACTATAAAACGCATTGGGAATTGTCCGGAAAAAAACGCATCAAAAACGTGCAAAAACGCACAAAAAAAATGCATGCAGATTTCTTGCAGAAAATTTCAGGTTTTTCTCAGGAATTTTCTGCAAGAAATCCTGAACGTGTGCACATAGCCTTAACATATATAAATGGA